>NW_027141688.1:7500-81296 GCF_036365525.1 Heterodontus francisci
GCTCTCTCCCCACACACTCTCTCCCTCTCTCCACGCTCTCTCCCCACACACTCTCTCCCTCTCTCTCACCTCACATTCTCTCCCTCTCTGCTCTCTCCCCACACGCTCTCTCCCAACAAACTCTACCTCTCTCTCCCTCTCTCTACCCGCACGCTCTCTCCCTCTCTCCCCCCGCACGCTCTCTCCCTCTCTCCCCCCGCACGCTCTCTCCCTCTCTCCCCCCGCACGCTCTCTCCCTCTCTCCCCCCGCACGCTCTCTCCCTCTCTCCCCCCGCACGCGCTCTCCCTCTCTCTCCCCGCACGCTCTGTCCCTCTCTCCCCCCGCCCGCTCTCTCAACAAACTCTCCCTCTCTCTACCCGCACGCTCTCTCCCTCTCTCTCCCCGCACGCTCTCTCCCTCTCTCCCCCCGCACGCTCTCTCCCTCTCTCCCCCCGCACGCTCTCTCCCTCTCTCCCCCCGCACGCTCTCTCCCTCTCTCCCCCCGCACGCTCTCTCCCTCTCCCGACACACTGTCTCCCTCCCCACATGCGCTCTCACTCTCTCTCCCCACACACTCTCTCCCTCTCCACACGCTCTCTCCCCACACACTCTCTCCCTCTCTGTCACCTCACATTCTCTCCCTCTCTCTCCCCACACGCTCTCTCAACAAACTCTACCTCTCTCTCCCTCTCTCTACCCGCACACTCTCTCCCTCTCTCTCCCCACACGCGCTCTCCCTCTCTCTCCCCACACGCGCTCTCCCTCTCTCTCCCCACACGCGCTCTCCCTCTCTCTCCCCACACGCGCTCTCCCTCTCTCTCCCCACACGCGCTCTCCCTCTCTCTCCCCACACGCGCTCTCCCTCTCTCTCCCCACACGCGCTCTCCCTCTCTCTCCCCACACGCGCTCTCCCTCTCTCTCCCCACACGCGCTCTCCCTCTCTCTCCCCACACGCGCTCTCCCTCTCTCTCCCCACACGCGCTCTCCCTCTCTCTCCCCACACGCGCTCTCCCTCTCTCTCCCCACACGCGCTCTCCCTCTCTCTCCCCACACGCGCTCTCCCTCTCTCTCCCCACACGCGCTCTCCCTCTCTCTCCCCACACGCGCTCTCCCTCTCTCTCCCCACACGCGCTCTCCCTCTCTCTCCCCACACGCGCTCTCCCTCTCTCTCCCCACACGCGCTCTCCCTCTCTCTCCCCACACGCGCTCTCCCTCTCTCTCCCCACACGCGCTCTCCCTCTCTCTCCCCACACGCGCTCTCCCTCTCTCACCCCACACGCGCTCTCCCTCTCTCACCCCACACGCGCTCTCCCTCTCTCTCCCCACACGCTCTCTCCCTCTCTCTCCCCACACGCTCTCTCCCTCTCTCTCCCCACACGCTCTCTCCCTCTCTCTCCCCACACGCTCTCTCCCTCTCTCACCCCACACGCTCTCTCCCTCTCTCACCCCACACGCTCTCTCCCTCTCTCTCCCCACACGCTCTCTCCCTCTCTCTCTCCCTCTCTCCCCACACGCTCTCTCCCTCTCTCCCCACACGCTCTCTCCCCCACACGCTCTCTCCCTCTCTCCCCACACGCTCTCTCCCTCTCTCTCCCCACACGCTCTCTCCCTCTCTCTCCCCACACGCTCTCTCCCTCTCTCTCCCCACACGCTCTCTCCCTCTCTCTCCCCACACGCTCTCTCCCTCTCTCTCCCCACACGCTCTCTCCCTCTCTCTCCCCACACGCTCTCTCCCTCTCTCTCCCCACACGCTCTCTCCCTCTCTCCCCACACGCTCTCTCCCTCTCTCTCCCCACACGCTCTCTCCCTCTCTCTCCCCACACGCTCTCTCCCTCTCTCCCCCCACGCGCTCTCTCCCTCTCTCTCCCCACACGCTCTCTCCCTCTCTCCCCACACGCTCTCTCCCTCTCTCTCCCCACACGCTCTCTCCCTCTCTCCCCCCACACGCTCTCTCCCTCTCTCCCCCCACACGCTCTCTCCCTCTCTCCCCCCACACGCTCTCTCCCTCTCTCCCCCCACACGCTCTCTCCCTCTCTCCCCCCACACGCTCTCTCCCTCTCTCCCCCACACGCTCTCTCCCTCTCTCCCCCCACACGCTCTCTCCCTCTCTCCCCCCACACGCTCTCTCCCTCTCTCCCCCCACACGCTCTCTCCCTCTCTCCCCCCACACGCTCTCTCCCTCTCTCCCCCCACACGCTCTCTCCCTCTCTCCCCCCACACGCTCTCTCCCTCTCTCTCCCCCCACACGCTCTCTCCCTCTCTCTCCCCCCACACGCTCTCTCCCTCTCTCTCCCCCCACACGCTCTCTCCCTCTCTCTCCCCACACACGCTCTCTCCCTCTCTCTCCCCACACACGCTCTCTCCCTCTCTCTCCCCACACACACACTCTCTCTCTCTCTCCCCACACACACTCTCTCTCTCCCCACACACACTCTCTCTCTCCCCACACACACCCTCTCTCTCCCCACACACACCCTCTCTCTCCCCACACACACCCTCTCTCTCCGTCTCACACACCCTCTCTCTCCGTCTCACACACCCTCTCTCTCCGTCTCGCTCTCTCTCTCTCTCCGTCTCGCTCTCTCTCTTCACACTCTCTCTTGCTGTCTCTCTCTGTCTGTCCCTCCACACACACTCTTTCTCTGTCGCACACTCACTGTCTCTTCCTCTGTCTCTCCATCTCTCTCTCTCCTCACACACTCACTCTCTGTCCTTTTCTCTCTCCTCACACACAGAGTCCCTCGATCTCACTCTTTATGTCCTCTGACAATATAGTTCCCTCTCACTGTGTCCGCACGCATGCTGTCTCTGTTTCTCTCTCCACCCACACACTCTCCTTGTCACCCTCTCTCCTCATAAAATCTCTGCCTCTCGTCCCACACTCTATCTCTCCCTCTCCCTTTTTCTGTACCATCCTCTCGCTGCATCTCACTCTCCATCTCAATCTGCCACTCTCCATCTCCCTCAGTTTCACTCTAGCTCTCAGTCTCTCCCTTATTTTCTCTCTCTCTCTCTCTCTGGATTCTGTGTGCTCTGCAGCTGGGACAGGTAGTCCCATCTGCTGTCTCTGCTGAAGGCCAGTGCATAGACTCTGTGAATCAGTGTATGGGCTGAGGTGCCACTGGTGAATTTAGCCTCTCACAGGGCAGGGCTGATGGTGAGTGACAGTGAGCTGGGAGTTCACCAGCAGCACGGCCAGGAATCTCCCCATTTACATTCGGGCCTACACCACTGAACAAGCACATCATGCCTTGAGGCGACAGGATATGGTAAAAATCTTATTCACTGCAACCAAATTTAACCCCATTCAGACAATCACACCCTCCACAATTCTCACCGTCTCTCTCTAAACCAATGGCTTTTTTTTTAATGACAATCGATCATAATTTCATGGCACCAAAACTGAGACCAACTTTCGATTTTATTTAATTAAGTGAATTTTTGGCAGTGAGCCCAAGGTATTAGCCTGGCCCTCTGGATTACTCAGACAGTGACATTACCACGACAACACCATCTCCCCTCGTTTATGTTTCTCCCTCTGTCTCTCTTTCCCTATCACTCTCTCTGGCTCTCACTCACTCACTGTCTCTATGTGTCTGTGTCTTTCTCTCTCTGGCCCTCTCTCTCTCTTTGTCTCTCTCTCTCTCTCTGTCTCTCTGACGGTCTCTGTATTTCTCACTCGCTCTCTCTGTCTCTCTATCTCCCGCACTCTCTGTCTCTGACTCCCTGCCTCACTCTCTGTCACTCACTCACTCACTCACTCACTCTTTCTCTCTCTCTCTGTCTCTTGCCCTGTCTTGGTCTCTCTCTCTCTCTTTGTCTCTCTCTCGGTCTCTCTCTCTCACTGTCTGTATTACTCACTCGTTCTCTTTGTCTCTCGCACTCTCTGTATCTGACTCCCTGCCTCACTCTCTGTCTGTCTTTCTCTCACTCTCTCTGTCTCTCTACTCTCTCTGACTCTCTATCTCTTTGTCACTCTCTCTCACTCTGTGTGTCTCTCTCTCTGTTCCTCTCTCTCACTCTCTGTCTCGCCCTCACTCTCTCTCTCTCTCTCTCTGCCTCTCTCACTGTCTGTCTCTCACTCACTCTCTGTCACTCTCTCTCTCACTCTCTCTCTGATTAGGAAGCAAAAAGGGGATTTGCACATGGAGGCAGAGGGCACATGGCGGAGGTGTTAAATGAGTACTGTGCATCTGTCTTTACCGAGGAAGTATATGCTGCCCAAGTCATGAAGAAAGAGGAGGTCGTTGAGAACCTAGATGGGCTAAAAGTTGATAAGAGGAAGTATTAGATAGGCTGGGCTTACTTCAAGTTGATAAGTCACCAAGACCGGATGAGATGCATCAAAGGATATTGAGGGAAGTCAGGGTGTAAAGTGCAGAGGCACTGGCCATAATCTTCCAATCCTCCTTGGATACGGGGGGTGGTGCCAGAGGACTGGAGAATTGCAAACGTTACACCCTTGTTCAGAAAAAGGTGTAAAGATAAACCCAGCAACTACTGGCCGGTCAGTTTAACCTCGGTGGTGGGGAAACTTCCAGAAACAATAATTTGAGACAAAATTAACAGTCACTTGGACAAATGTGGATTCATTAAAGAAAGTCAGCAGGGATTTCTTGAGGGAAATTGTGTTTAACTAACTAATTTGAGCTTTTTGATAAGGTTTTGGAGAGGGTTGATGAGGGTAATGCAGTCAATGTGTTGCACATGGACGTTCTAAAGTTCTGACCCTCCGACAGTGAGGGCGCTCCCTCAGTATTGACCCTCCGACAGTGCAGCGGTCCCTCTGAAAGGAGGAGAGGGAGAGAGGCGGAGAGGTTTGGGGAAAGAATTCCAGAGCTTCAGGCCCAGGGAACTGAAGGCAGGGCCGCTAATGGCGGAGCGATGGGAATCGGGGGATGGGCAAGAGGACGAAATTGGAGGAGGGCAGAGATCTTGGAGGGTGGTAGGGGGCTGGAGGAGGTTACAGAGATAGGGAGGGGGGCACACCGCTATGGAGGGATTTGAACAGGAGGATGAGAATTTTACAATCGAGTCGTTGCCTGACTGGGACCCAGTGGAGGTCAACGAGGTCAAGTGGGGGTGAGAGGTGAACGGGACTCAGTCTGAGCTAAGACACGGGGGTAGCAGGATTTTGAATGACCTCAGGTTTACAGAGAGTACAATGGGGAGAGCAGCCAGGAGCACGTTGGAATAGCCAAGTCCAAAGGTAAGCAAGACATGAATGAGGGTTTCAGCAGCCGATGAGCTGAGACAGGGGCAGAGTTGGGTGATGTTGGGCCAGCGGGGGAGGGGAGAATTAATCGATGACTCTCTGAAGAGCCGAATCAGTCATAACGGAGCAAATCGCCTCATCTTGTCCTCTGATTCTCAAATTCTATTCTTGGATATAATAATTCTCCCAGGCAGAGGTGTGAAAACCAAACTTCCCCCACACAGCTCAACATGTCACGCACACAAATCAAACAGATCTGATAAAGAGAGAGAGAGAGAGAGAGAACGAGGGAGACAGGCACAGAGGCAGGCAGAGAAAGAGAGAAGACGGAACTTGCAATCCACAGTCCAACAAGGAGCATGGCAGTTAGAACAGGTAAGCTGGCTTCAAACGGACTCTGGAAAACCTAACATAGCATCTGTATCTAACCACCCCCGTTTTTTTTTGTAGAGGGAGCTTTACTCTGTATCTAACCCCCTTTTTTTTTCTGGGAGTGTTTGATGGGGACAGTGTAGAGGGAGCTTTACTCTGTATCTAACACCCGTACTGTACCTGTCCTGGGAGTATTTGATGGGGACAGTGTAGAGGGAGCTTTACTTTGTATCTCACCCCCGATTTTTTTTTTAAGGTGACCTTTATACCCCAGGCCCCCTTTATATATTTTTTTATATGTCGAGGGGGCCTTTATTCCTCAGGCCCCCTTTATATACACACTTATATATTTAAAATAACTTTATTAAAACCAGATAAATAAACAAAAACTCAAATTAAAATGCCATTCTCGGCGTCGACGATGCACTCCAGTCCCTGCGGTGCCCACCGGTCGCGGAAGGCCTCAAGCGTACCGGCGGACACCGCATGCTCCTTTTCCAGGGACACCCGGGCGCGAACGTAACCGCGGAAGAGGGGCAGGCAATCGGGGAGGACGGACCCCCCGACGGCCCGCAACCTGGACCTGTGAATTGCCACCTTGGCCAGGCCCAGGAGCAGACCGACGAGGAGATCCCCCTCCCGGCCCAAGCCCCTCCACACCGGGTGCCAAAAGATCAGGAGCGTGGGACTGAAGTGCAGCCAGAATTTGAGGAGCAGCCCCTTCAGATACTCAAATAGGGGCTGCAAACTCGCACACTCCGTATAAATGTGGAACACGGACTCGTCCAGGCCACAGAAAGTACAGGTGGCCTGGGAGTCCGTGAACCTACTTAAAAGCCTATTGCACGGGACAGCTCTGTGCAGCACCCTCCACCCCAGGTCCCCGATGTAAAGGGGGAAGACACCCGCGTAGAGAGACCTCCATCGGGGTTTCCCCTCGCCGCCAGATGGCAACGCGGACCGCCAGGGCGTGTCCGGCCGGCTGACGAGGGCGAGGAAGTGGAGAGTGTGCAGGAGCAGCCCGTACAGGAAACCCCTCCGTGCCATTCCAATCGGAGAGGCGGCTCGGGTTGTGCGGGACCGGCTCCCGAGGAGGGTTTCGGGGCCTGGGTCCGATGAGCAGTTCCGGCCCAGCGGGGGTCAGCTCGGCCGGGATCGCTCCGCACTCCCGAGCCCCCTCGCCACCCGCAGTGAGGGACGTCCCGGGGGTTTCGGCTACTCTTCCGCCCGCCGGACCGTCCCCGGAGTTGGCCACCCGGACAGCCGAGGCACTCTCCTCCGCCGGCGGGGGAGCGCCCTGGCTGGAGGCGACCATGTTCCAGACTCGGAAAAGATCCCGGTAAAAGACAGGCAACTCCCTCAGAGAGGCGCGGCTAACGGACTCCACCGGGAGCTGCGTGTCGTCTTGAAGGCAGTGACACTGGCGGAAAAAATACGTCGCCAGCGCACACCATCTGGGAGGACGCTCGACGTACAGGTATCTCTGCAGGGTCCGAAGGCGGAGAGTCGCAGCCTGGGTGCGGACGCACACCAGCGACTGACCGCCCTCCTCGATCGGGAGACTCAGGACCGCGGCAGAGACCCAGTGTTTCCTCTTGCCCCAGAAGAAATCGACGAGTTTCTTCTGGATCTTGGTGGCAAATACAGGGGGCGGGGCCAAAGTGACCAACCGGTACCACAGCATGGAGGCCACCAGTTGGTTTATGACCAACGCTCGGCCCCTGTAGGAAAGCACTCGGAGCAGTCCTGTCCAGCGCCCCAGCCCTGCGGTGACTTTCGCCTCCAACTCCTGCCAGTTTGCCGGCCAGGCTTCCTCAGCGGGGCTAAGGTGGACTCCCAGATAGAGGAGGTGCGTGGTGCTCCACGCAAAAGGTGTCAACTCCTCCGGCAGGGAGTCCACCCGCCACTGACCCACCAGGAGTCCGGAACATTTCTCCCAATTGATCCTCGCGGAGGACGCGGCAGAAAAGGTCTGCTGGCAGTCGCGCATCCTTCGCAAGTCAACGGGATCTGTGACTGCGAGGAGCACGTCGTCGGCGTAAGCCGAGAGGATGACCCGCATGGCCGGCTCGCGCTGAGCCAATCCCGTCAACCTCCTGTGAAGCAGGCACAGGAAGGGCTCCACGCAGATGGTGTACAATTGGTTGGACATGGGGCATCCCTGAAGCACTCCTCTCCCAAAGCGAAGGGGCGCTGTCAAGGACCCGTTAACCTTGACTAGACACTCTGCGGCGGCGTATAAAAGTCGGACCCGGGCCACAAAATGCAGCCCGAGTCCGAAAGCGCGCAGAGTCCCGAAAAGGTATTCGTGATCCACCCTGTCGAACGCCTTCTCCTGATCGAGGGAGAGAAAGGCGACCGACTGACCACTCCTCTGGGAAAGATGGATCAGGTCCCGGACCAGGTGGATGTTGTCCTGGATGGACCGGCCCGGGACCGTGCAGGACTGGTCGGGGTGGATCATGTGGGCCAGCACGGAGCCCAGGCGGGTAGACATAGCCCGGGCAAAGATCTTATAATCCGTGCTGAGGAGGGAGACCAGATGCCAGTTTTTAAGCTTTTAAGTTTTTAAGAGACAGAAAAAAAAACACATGCTTCCCATTGCCTTCACGCAGGCCTCAATAGACGTGTTGGGGTGGGGATAGCTCTTCATCCCATGGCTGGATATTATTAATTTAAAGGGTGACGGGGCCATGTGGGCAGCCACAGAGGCTGCAGCTGCATAGGTATGAGAAGGCCCCGCCACCGGTGATGAAGGGCTAGCCATGGGTCTAAGAGCTAAACCCACCCCAAATTGTAGGCTTGTAAATAACTTTAAGATTCACAAACAAACAAACAACAGGTTAGGGGAGCGGCTGAGGGAATAGAGGAGAGGGAAAGACAGGCTGTAAGGGATGACTTTCTTTTCTGGAGGTGGTGCACACAACACACTTGAAACAGTCTCTGCCAGCACACTTGGTCTTCTGGTTGGGGGAAGCGTCTTCACCTGGGTTAACTGAAGCTGCCCAGGCACTATTTATCCCCTTCCATCTATTTAGCCAGGCAGCTTCAGCTGACCCAGGCTGGGCAATTGGGGTGGGGAGGGAGCTTCCCTGCAACTGCACAGCTCCCTGCAGAATTGAACAGCCCCCACCCCTTGTTCATCTGGCCTCTTCCACCTCCCACAACAGTCCAAATGAAATAAGAGTCTGGTGCTCGACACCCACCTCAAAATACAGCCTTATTCCCAAAGTCTTTCCTCCTCTGCAGCAAAAGTTGTTCAAAGTTTTTGCAGTTCTCTCCTCAGCACTCTTTCTCCAGCAACTGACTGCAGCACTGTCAGCTGCACCTCGTTGATGCACTCAGCACTCAGATTTTCCAAATCAGAGAGCAGCCAATCCCAGTGCTGTATCTGTCCTGGGAGTGTTTGATGGGGACAGTGTCGAATGAGCTTTACTCTGTATCTAACTCCGTGCTGTACCTGTCCTGGGAGTGTTTGATGGGGACAGTGTAGAGGGAGTTTTACTCTGTATCTAACCCCCGTTTTTTTTTCTTTCTCTTTTTTTTGCTGTCCCTGTCCTGGGAGTGTTTGATGGGGGACCGTGTAGAGGGAGCTTTACTCTGTATCTAACCCCCTTACTGTACCTGTCCTGGGAGTGTTTGATGGGGACAGTGTCGAATGAGCTTTACTCTGTATCTAACTCCGTGCTGTACCTGTCCTGGGAGTGTTTGATGGGGACAGTGTAGAGGGAGCTTTACTCTGTATCTAACCCCCTTACTGTCCCTGTCCTGTGAATGTTTGATGGGGGACTGTGTAGAGGGAGCTTTACTCTGTATCTAACTCCGTGCTGTACCTGTCCTGGGAGTGTTTGATGGGGACAGTGTAGAGGGAGCTTTACTCTGTATCTAACTCCGTGCTGTACCTGTCCTGGGAGTGTTTGATGGGGACAGTGCAGAGGGAGCTTTACTCTGTATCTAACCCCATTTTTTGTTTTGTTTTTTGTTTTGATGGAGACAGTGTAGAGGGAGCTTTACTCTGTATCTAACCCCCTTACTGTCCCTGTCCTGTGAATGTTTGATGGGGGACTGTGTAGAGGGAGCTTTACTCTGTATCTAACCCCCGTACTGTACCTGTCCTGGGAGTGTTTGATGGGGACAGTGTAGAAGGAGATTTACTCTGTAACTAACCCGCCATTTTTTTTCTTTTTTTTTTACTCTGTATCTAACCCCGTTTTTTTTTTATTCAGAGGCCTCCTCCCTAGCACTCTGTATCTAACCCCGTGCTCTACCTGTCCTGGAAATGTTTGATGGGGACAGTGTAGAGGGAGCTTTACTCTGTATCTAACCCCTGTACTGTACCAGTCCTGGGAGTGTTTGATGGGGACAGTGTAGAGGGAGCTTTACTCTGTATCTAACCCCCTTACTGTCCCTGTCCTGGAAATGTTTGATGGGGATGGTGTAGAGGGAGCTTTACTCTGTATCTAACCCCTGTACTGTACCTGTCCTGGGAGTGTTTGATGGGGACAGTGCAGAGGGAGCTTTACTCTGTATCTAACCCCCGTACTGTACTTGTCCTGGGAGTGTTTGATGGTACTCTGTAAACGGTTAAATTTTTCAAGCTGTGCTGGGGTTTCCCTACATCTTATTAAAAGTTGATTCTGCAGATATGAAGTGCATTCACTGTCCTTTCTGTTTTCCCCTTGCTGCTATCAAAAATACCATCTCTTACAGGCCCCAGTTTCCATGAGGAGGTCTTCACACAGCAGCTATCCAAATCATGATTGTCCAATCTGCTAATCCCTACTGTACATCCCTGATACATCTTAACCAAGAGACACATACACACAGATATATACAGATACACCCGAAACAGATACACACAGATACACCCGAAATAGATACACACAGATACACCCGAAACAGATAACCACAGATACACCCGAAACAGATAACCACAGATACACCCGAAACAGATAACCACAGATACACCCGAAACAGATAACCACAGATACACCCGAAACAGAAACCCACAGATACACCCGAAATAGATAACCACAGAGACACCCGAAACAGATAACCATACGTACACCCGAAATAGATACACACAGATACACCCGAAACAGATAACCACAGATACACCCGAAACAGATAACCACAGATACACCCGAAACAGATAACCACAGATACACCCGAAACAGATAACCACTGATACACCCGAAACAGATAACCACTGATACACCCGAAACAGATAACCACTGATACACCCGAAACAGATAACCACTGATACACCCGAAACAGATAACCAGATACACCTGAAACAGATACACCCGAAACAGATAACCACAGATACGCTCGAAACAGATACGCCCGAAACAGATCACCACAGATACACCCGAATCAGATACACGCAGATACACCCGAAACAGATACACGCAGATACACCCGAAACCGATAACCAGATACACCTGAAACAGATACACTCGAAACAGATACGCCCGAAACAGATGCACGCTGATACGCCCGAAACAGATGCACGCTGATACGCCCGAAACCGATAACCAGATACACCTGAAACAGATACACTCGAAACAGATACGCCCGAAACAGATGCACGCTGATACGCCCGAAACAGATGCACGCTGATACGCCCGAAACAGATGCACGCTGATACGCCCGAAACAGATGCACGCTGATACACCCGAAACAGATGCACGCTGATACACCCGAAACAGATGCACGCTGATACACCCGAAACAGATGCACGCTGATACACCCGAAACAGATGCACGCTGATACACCCGAAACAGATGCACGCTGATACACCCGAAACAGATGCACGCTGATACACCCGAAACAGATGCACGCTGATACACCCGAAACAGATGCACGCTGATACACCCGAAACAGATGCACGCTGATACACCCGAAACAGATGCACGCTGATACACCCGAAACAGATGCACGCTGATACACCCGAAACAGATGCACGCTGATACACCCGAAACAGATGCACGCTGATACACCCGAAACAGATGCACGCTGATACACCCGAAACAGATGCACGCTGATACACCCGAAACAGATGCACGCTGATACACCCGAAACAGATGCACGCTGATACACCCGAAACAGATGCACGCTGATACACCCGAAACAGATGCACGCTGATACACCCGAAACAGATGCACGCTGATACACCCGAAACAGATGCACGCTGATACACCCGAAACAGATGCACGCTGATACACCCGAAACAGATGCACGCTGATACACCCGAAACAGATGCACGCTGATACACCCGAAACAGATGCACGCTGATACACCCGAAACAGATGCACGCTGATACACCCGAAACAGATGCACGCTGATACACCCGAAACAGATGCACGCTGATACACCCGAAACAGATGCACGCTGATACACCCGAAACAGATGCACGCTGATACACCCGAAACAGATGCACGCTGATACACCCGAAACAGATGCACGCTGATACACCCGAAACAGATGCACGCTGATACACCCGAAACAGATGCACGCTGATACACCCGAAACAGATGCACGCTGATACACCCGAAACAGATGCACGCTGATACACCCGAAACAGATGCACGCTGATACACCCGAAACAGATGCACGCTGATACACCCGAAACAGATGCACGCTGATACACCCGAAACAGATGCACGCTGATACACCCGAAACAGATGCACGCTGATACACCCGAAACAGATGCACGCTGATACACCCGAAACAGATGCACGCTGATACACCCGAAACAGATGCACGCTGATACACCCGAAACAGATACACGCAGATACACCCGAAACAGATACACACAGATACACCCGAAACAGATACACACAGATACACCCGAAACAGATACACCCGAAACAGATACACCCGAAACAGATACACACTGATACACCCGAAACAGATACCTACTGGACAGATGCACACAGGTACCCCTGACACAGATGCACACAGGTACACGCAAAACAGATACTCACAGATACACCCGAAAGGGATACACACAGATACGCTGAATCAGATACCGACAGATATGCCCGAATCAGATACACATATCAAATACATCCGAAACAGGTACGCCCGAAACTGATACACTCTAAACAGATACACACAGATACATCCTAAACAGATACACCCTAAACATATCACACAGATACACCCTAAACAGATACACACTGAAACACACACATATCACACGCACACACTCTGTCTCTCTCCCTCACACTGACACTCATTCACACATTTACTCACACTCACTGACACACACACACACACAGACAAATACACAGGAGCTGAATCGGCATCCACCTGTATATCCTGGCCACAACGCCAGTGCCAGCATAGAAGGCAAGGGTCCTCGCCCACCCTCCCCTCCAGCACTGACTGGTGGGCACTCACTCTCCTCTGAACTGTGATCTGACTGTTTACTCTTTGTCTTCTTGCCTGCAGTTCCGAGTGTGCTAATTCTCACCATGTCGCTGTTTAATGTTAGCCTCAGTCTCAACTGTTACGTCGTCGTGGGCCATATCACCAGTCTTCTTGATGCCAGATTTGTAAGTCAAATGTTTGATCGATAGAGATACGCTGGCGCAGTGACTTTATTACCAACAGACAGGACTATTCCAACACTTCCCTGAATGACCCTTTCAACCCATCCAAAAAAACCGTCTTGCTCCTAACCCATTCACCCCTCATTTCCCCTCCCTGTGCTCGCTGACCTACACTGGCTCCCAGTCGAGCAACGCCTCGATTTTAAAATTCTCATACCCCTGTTCAAATCCCTCCAGGGCCCCTCACACTCCCCTCCCTATCTCTGTAACCTCCTCCAGCCCCCTACAACCCTCTGAGATCTCTGCCCTCCTCCGATCCCGGCCTCTTGAACACCCCCCCCCCCCCGATTCCCATCGCTCCACCATTGGCGGCCGTGACTTCAGCTGCCCTGGGGAGCTCTGGGATTCTCTCCCTAAACCTGCCCGCCTCTCTCTCTCCCTCCTCCTTTTAAGACCTCCCTCTTTTACCGAGCTTTTGGTCACTTGTCCTTAATATCTCATGTGGTTCGGTTCTGTGAAGCAATGTTGGGCGTTTTTACTGGGTTAAAGATGCTGAATATGTTGTTGTGTGGAGAGGGACCATGGAGGGAGATTTGACCAGAATGGTTCCCAGGGATGAGGGACTTCAGTTAACGTGGAGAGACTGGAAAAAGCTGGGATTGTTCTCCTTAGAACAGAGAAGGTTAAGAGGGAGATTTAATCGGGGCGTTCACTATCAGGAAGGGATTGAACGGAGTAAATGAGGAAAATCTGTTCCCAGTGGCGGACAGAGGAACAGAGATCGAAGGCAAGTGGTGAAAGAACCAGCGAGGGAGATGAGGCAACGTTTTTTGACGCAGCGAGTTGTTGGGATCAGGAATGCGTTGCCTGAAAGGGTGGTGGAAGCAGATTCAAAAGTAACTCTCAAAAGGGGGAATCGGGCAAATACTGGAAGGGCAAAAATTTACAGGGATACCGGGAAAGAGCAGAGGGAGTGGAATTAATTAGATAGTTTGTTCACAGAACTGACACAGGAACGATGAGCTGAAAGGCTATTTCATTCCATGATTGTATGTTCAGGATTTGACTGAGACTGTCAAAAATATTCAGTTTATGAGTAAAAGAAGAATATAACGTGTCACCATGTTTATACCCAGGCAAGGTGTGGCTGGGATTAATCCAGGGAGGTCTGGGCAGGTCGGCCATGTTCAGTGTGGACAGGTCGGCCATGTTCAAAGTGAGCAAGTCGGCCACCTTCAAATCCGGCAGGGCGGCCATGTTCATTGTGTGCAGGTCGGCCATGTATAATGTGTGTGGGCCAGCCATATTTAATGCAACAGATCGGCCATATTTAATGCGGCAGGTTGGCCATGTTTAAGCAGGCATGTTGGCCATGTTTCATGCAAGTAGGGTTGGTCATGCTTCGTGGGTGCGGGTCAGCCAAGTTCAATGCAGGCATGTCAGCCATGTTCAATTTCGGCAGATCAGCCATTTTCAATTCGGGCAGGTCGGCCATGTTTAATACAGGCCAGTCAGGCAGGGTTGCTGTAATTGGGAATGGGGTGTTATCTCCCAGGCACCAAGTTTCGGGATGTAACGGGACAGTGATCGAGGGATACCCAGCAGAAGGGTTGGTCGAATGATCGCAGATTGACCCTGCATTGATAGCGTTGAATTTTGGTGAGATATTGCACTGAATGCAATGATTATGGAAGGTTTATCTCTTTCCCCCCCAGGTTCACTTGTTCCCAAAGGATTACACAGTCCAGCTCCGTGTCGGTTCCCATGATCTAAAGGTATGAAAGGCTTAATCATTGGTTGGAGTTCTCTGAGACTGGTAGGTGCTGAGATGCAGTATAATGTAGAGAAGTGTGAGTTTATTCACTTTGACTGCAAGAATAGAAAAGCAGAACACTTTTAAAAGGTGTGAAACTGGTAAGTGTTGATGTTCAGAGAGACTTAGGGCTACTCGTACGAGGAGTGCAGCAAGTTAAGCAGGTGCAGCAGACTATTAGGAAGACAAATGACATGTTGGCCTTTATTGTAAGGGGATTGGGAGTACAGGAATAAGGAAGTCTTACAAAAATTGTACAGGGCTTTGGTGAGACCGCACCTGGAATACTGTGTGCAGAGTCGGGCTCCACGTTTAAGAAAGGATATACTTGCACTGGAGGCAGTACAGAGAAGATTTACTAAATTGGTCTCAGGGATGAGGGGGGTTGTCCTATGATGAGAGGCGGAGTAAATTGGGCCGATATTCTCTGGAGTTTAGAAGAATGAGAGGAAATCGAATTGAGACATACAGGATTGTGAAAGGGCTTGATCGGGTAGAAGCTGAGAGATTGTTCCTGCTGGTCTGGGAATCGAGAACACAGGGACACAGTCTCAGGATAAGGGGCTCCTCTAACCCCTGACGCACTGTTTCATCCAATCCCCCAGCGTACTGTCTCCTCTAATCCCCCAGCGTACTGCCTCCTGTAATCCCCCAGCGTACTGTCTCCTGTAATCCCCCAGCGTACTGTCTCCTCTAACCCCCAGCGTACTGTCTCCTCTAACCCCCAGCGTACTGTCTCCTCTTATGCCCACTGTACTGTCTCCTCTAACCCCCAGCGTACTGTCTCCTCTTATGCCCACTGTACTGTCTCCTCTAACCCCCAGCGTACTGTCTCCTCTAACCCCCAGCGTACTGTCTCCTCTAACCCCTAGCGTACTGTCTCCTCTAACCCCCAGCGTACTGTCTCCTCTAATGCCCACTGTACTGTCTCCTCTAACCCCCAGCGTACTGTCTCCTCTCACCCCCAGCGTACTGTCTCCTCTAATGCCCACTGTACTGTCTCCTCTAACTCCCCGTGTACTGTCTCCTCTAACTCCCCGTGTACTGTCTCCTCTAACTCCCCGTGTACTGTCTCCTCGAACCCCCAGTGTACTGTCTCCTCGAACCCCCAGTGTACTGTCTCCTCGAACCCCCAGTGTACTGTCTCCCCGAACCCCCCAGTGTACTGTCTCCCCTAACCCCCCAGTGTACTGTCTCCCCTAACCCCCCAGTGGACTGTCTCCCCTAACCCCCCAGTGGACTGTCTCCCCTAACCTCCCAGTGTACTGTCTCCGCTAACCCCCAGTGTACTGTCTCCGCTAACCCCCCAGTGTACTGTCTCCCCTAACCCCCCAGTGTACTGTCTCCTCTAACCCCCAGCGTACTGTCTCCTCTAACCCCCAGCGTACTGTCTCCTCTAACCCCCAGCGTACTGTCTCCTCTAACCCCCAGCGTACTGTCTCCTTTAACCCCCAGCGTACTGTCTCCTCTAACCCCCAGCGTACTGTCTCCTCTAACCCCCAGCGTACTGTCTCCTCTAACCCCCAGCGTACTGTCTCCTCTAACTCCCCGTGTACTGTCTCCTCTAACTCCCCGTGTACTGTCTCCCCTAACCTCCCAGTGTACTGTCTCCCCTAACCTCCCAGTGTACTGTCTCCCCTAACCCCCAGTGTACTGTCTCCCCTAACCCCCCAGTGTACTGTCTCCCCTAACCTCCCAGTGTACTGTCTCCCCTAACCTCCCAGTGTACTGTCTCCCCTAACCCCCCAGTGTACTGTCTCCCCTAACCCCCCAGTGTACTGTCTCCTCTAACCCCCAGCGTACTGTCTCCTCTAACTCCCCGTGTACTGTCTCCTCTAACTCCCCGTATACTGTCTCCCCTAACCTCCCAGTGTACTGTCTCCCCTAACCTCCCAGTGTACTGTCTCCACTAACCCCCCAGTGTACTGTCTCCCCTAACCCCCAGTGTACTGTCTCCTCTAACTCCCCGTGTACTGTCTCCTCTAACTCCCCGTATACTGTCTCCCCTAACCTCCCAGTGTACTGTCTCCCCTAACCTCCCAGTGTACTGTCTCCACTAACCCCCCAGTGTACTGTCTCCCCTAACCCCCAGTGTACTGTCTCCTCTAACCCCCAGTGTACTGTCTCCCCTAACCTCCCAGTGTACTGTCTCCGCTAACCCCCCAGTGTACTGTCTCCCCTAACCCCCCAATGTACTGTCTCCCCTAACCCCCAGTGTACTGTCTCCCCTAACCCCCAGTGTACTGTCTCCCCTAACCCCCAGTGTACTGTCTCTAACTCCTGGTATTTTTCTTACCCAGAAGCCGACTCTTTGTGTTTGGACAGCCCTGTCTTTACTGAAGGGAGACTGGGAGGCGTTGCAGCTGCAACTGTGGACGGATGCAGACAACCGGCACAAAACCGAGTGGATCCTCAAAGGGTTTAAAGCACTGAATGTGACACAAGACAAGGTGAACAGCCTGGAGACCATTCTCTGGAGGCCCATTCAGCCCCCTCGAGTCTGTTACACAGGAACAGGAGGAGGCCCATTCAGCCCCCCCCTCGAGTCTGTTACAAAGGAACAGGAGGTTCCCATTCAGCCCCCCTCAAGTCTGTTACACAGGAACAGGAGGATCCCATTCAGCCCCACCTCGAGTCTGTTACACAGGAACAGGAGGTTCCCATTCAGCCCCCCTCAAGTCTGTTACACAGGAACAGGAGGATCCCATTCAGCCCCCCTCGAGTCTGTTACACAGGAACAGGAGGATCCCATTCAGCCCCCCTCGAGTCTCTTACACAGGAACAGGAGGAGGCCCATTCAGCCCCCCCTCGATTCTGTTACACAGGAAGAGGAGGATCCCATTCAGCCCCCCCTCAAGTCTGTTACACAGGAACAGGAGAAGGCCCATTCAGTGTAATACAGGTTTCTAATCTCCTGTGTATTTATGTCCTTGTCTCAGGTTCGGTTGGGAGGCCGCCTGGAGGATGAGGAGTGTGGGAGGCCTCCCTGTGGCCAGGCCTCGGTGGCGACACTCGTCAATATCACCAAACGGGCCCTGAACATCCTCGACCACTCGGACTGTGCCCCATGCCAAGGGGCAGAGCCGGCCATTGACCCCCGAACTCTGACCTCGGGGGCCCCCCTCACCGTGGCCTCCACCCTTGACCGCCTGGCGAGTCCCGTAGTGACACCTGAGACGGTAAGTCAGGGGAGGGATGGAGGGAGTAGAATGGGCGAGGAGCTGGGAGGAGGGATGAGCGAGGCAGCGGTGGTGGCACGGCCTCTGAGGTAGCTCTTGGACTGCTCCCAAACCTCGAGGTACTGACAGGGAGCCTCGCGGTTGTGGGCCCCGGGGAGAGCTGGCGATCTGCATCAAACTGAAGGAGCCCCCTTCTCCATCTTCCGCCTTAGAGTCGCAGCCAAGGGGACCCTCACCCCCTCAGGAGGTCGAGGCTGACCCTCCTCTGGAGGGTTGGTGACACTCGTCACAAGGTGGAGGCAATGGGGACACAGCCAGTGGGTGAGGGAATGGGTCGGCTCTCCCTCTCACAAACTCCCTCTCTTTCTGACACACCCCCTCCCTCACACTCTCTTCCTCTCTCTCCCCCACACTCTCTTCCTCCCTCTCTCTCCCCCACACTCTCTTCCTCCCTCTCCCCACACTTCCTCCCTCTCTCTCTCTCCCACACTCTCTCACTGGCCCTTCCTCTCTCTCCCCCACACTCTCTTCCTCCCTCTCTCACACACTCTTCCTCTCCCTCACACACTCTTCCTCTCCCTCACACACTCTTCCTCTCCCTCACACACTCTTCCTCTCCCTCACACACTCTTCCTCTCCCTCACACACTCTTCCTCTCCCTCACACACTCTTCCTCTCCCTCACACACTCTTCCTCCCTGGCCCTCCCTCTCACACTCTCCCTCCCCCTCCTTGGCCTCCCTCTCCCTCCCCCTCTTTCTCCCTCTCACACTCTCCCTCTCTCTATTCCAGACCCTCCACTCGACACAGAGACTGCCGGCGATGTTGGATTGTGACCAGGACAGGGTGAAGACGCTGTTCAGGAGCCTCGAGTCTGCCAACCTCCTGCTGTCACCGGGTGCCCTTGCCGCGCTGTGCCAGATGGGCAGTGGGGCCGGGGATGAAAGCCTGGCCACGGACGAGACCGCCCTCAGCGCCCTCCTGGCGGGCAACGCGACCCTGGGGCTGGGTGACGACTCGCTGGAGCTGAGGCTGGGGGCACCGGGCTGCCCGCCCTCGGGACACCAGCGGGCGCGCGCCCACCAGCGGACTGCCCGGCTGACCCGGGGGCTGTCGCTGATCCACCGGGGCCTGGCCCGGGCCCACCGCGGCCTGCCGGCCTCTCAGCAGATCCGCCGGGGCCTGTACTGGCTGCGTCGCGCACTGCCTCTGAGCTGTCCCCACACCCTGTATCTGAGGCGAGGACACGGTGGGGGCGGGGCAACAGGCACGGGCACCCCCGCCCCTCCCCCAACCCCCATCCGCCCTGGAAAAGCAATGTTGGCTATTTGACTGGGTGGGGCAGCGCGGGTCAGGCCTGCACGAAGCCTCCTCCGGTCGAATTCCTCACCCCACCTCCTTAGCCCTTCCCCTCGTCATCTTGAGCGCTCTCCCTCCTGCAGGGCAAGAATCCGCCCCTTCCCTCCCTCTCCACCCCATCGCTCCCCGTTAACTTCTCCCTCCCTCTGCCACGATGCTCTGCCTTCCTGGTTTCCTGTTTCCACCACATCTCTCCCGCTCTCTCTCCTTGGTGTTGCAAACAGTTAATATTCCCTGTTCCTATTGGCCTAGTTCCCCGGTCTCTGGAATGTTCGCCCACAGTCCAGGCACATTCCCCAGAGTCTGGGACGAGGCCAGAAATCCTTCGGCACTGCCTTCTGGGCATTCCAGCATCGATGACGTGAGAGGGAAGAATTGTTGGGAGGCGAAGAACCCTCAGAGAGAGAGAGGAAGAGACAGAGACAGAGAGGAAGGGAAAGAGAGGGAGAGAGAGACAGAGAGGGAGAGAGAGAGCGAGAGAAACGGGGAGAGAGCGAGAGAAACGGGGAGAGAGCGAGAGAAACGGGGAGAGAGCGAGAGAAACGGGGAGAGAGCGAGAGAAACGGGGAGAGAGCGAGAGAAACGGGGAGAGAGCGAGAGAAACGGGGAGAGAGCGAGAGAAACGGGGAGAGAGCGAGAGAAACGGGGAGAGAGCGAGAGAAACGGGGAGAGAGCGAGAGAAACGGGGAGAGAGCGAGAGAAACGGGGAGAGAGCGAGAGAAACGGGGAGAGAGCGAGAGAAACGGGGAGAGAGCGAGAGAAACGGGGAGAGAGCGAGAGAAACGGGGAGAGAGCGAGAGAAACGGGGAGAGAGCGAGAGAAACGGGGAGAGAGCGAGAGAAACGGGGAGAGAGCGAGAGAAACGGGGAGAGAGCGAGAGAAACGGGGAGAGAGCGAGAGAAACGGGGAGAGAGCGAGAGAAACGGGGAGAGAGCGAGAGAAACGGGGAGAGAGCGAGAGAAACGGGGAGAGAGCGAGAGAAACGGGGAGAGAGCGAGAGAAACGGGGAGAGAGCGAGAGAAACGGGGAGAGAGCGAGAGAAACGGGGAGAGAGCGAGAGAAACGGGGAGAGAGCGAGAGAAACGGGGAGAGAGCGAGAGAAACGGGGAGAGAGCGAGAGAAACGGGGAGAGAGCGAGAGAAACGGGGAGAGAGCGAGAGAAACGGGGAGAGAGCGAGAGAAACGGGGAGAGAGCGAGAGAAACGGGGAGAGAGCGAGAGAAACGGGGAGAGAGCGAGAGAAACGGGGAGAGAGCGAGAGAAACGGGGAGAGAGCGAGAGAAACGGGGAGAGAGCGAGAGAAACGGGGAGAGAGCGAGAGAAACGGGGAGAGAGCGAGAGAAACGGGGAGAGAGCGAGAGAAACGGGGAGAGAGCGAGAGAAACGGGGAGAGAGCGAGAGAAACGGGGAGAGAGCGAGAGAAACGGGGAGAGAGCGAGAGAAACGGGGAGAGAGCGAGAGAAACGGGGAGAGAGCGAGAGAAACGGGGAGAGAGCGAGAGAAACGGGGAGAGAGCGAGAGAAACGGGGAGAGAGCGAGAGAAACGGGGAGAGAGCGAGAGAAACGGGGAGAGAGCGAGAGAAACGGGGAGAGAGCGAGAGAAACGGGGAGAGAGCGAGAGAAACGGGGAGAGAGCGAGAGAAACGGGGAGAGAGCGAGAGAAACGGGGAGAGAGCGAGAGAAACGGGGAGAGAGCGAGAGAAACGGGGAGAGAGCGAGAGAAACGGGGAGAGAGCGAGAGAAACGGGGAGAGAGCGAGAGAAACGGGGAGAGAGCGAGAGAAACGGGGAGAGAGCGAGAGAAACGGGGAGAGAGCGAGAGAAACGGGGAGAGAGCGAGAGAAACGGGGAGAGAGCGAGAGAAACGGGGAGAGAGCGAGAGAAACGGGGAGAGAGCGAGAGAAACGGGGAGAGAGCGAGAGAAACGGGGAGAGAGCGAGAGAAACGGGGAGAGAGCGAGAGAAACGGGGAGAGAGCGAGAGAAACGGGGAGAGAGCGAGAGAAACGGGGAGAGAGCGAGAGAAACGGGGAGAGAGCGAGAGAAACGGGGAGAGAGCGAGAGAAACGGGGAGAGAGCGAGAGAAACGGGGAGAGAGCGAGAGAAACGGGGAGAGAGCGAGAGAAACGGGGAGAGAGCGAGAGAAACGGGGAGAGAGCGAGAGAAACGGGGAGAGAGCGAGAGAAACGGGGAGAGAGCGAGAGAAACGGGGAGAGAGCGAGAGAAACGGGGAGAGAGCGAGAGAAACGGGGAGAGAGCGAGAGAAACGGGGAGAGAGCGAGAGAAACGGGGAGAGAGCGAGAGAAACGGGGAGAGAGCGAGAGAAACGGGGAGAGAGCGAGAGAAACGGGGAGAGAGCGAGAGAAACGGGGAGAGAGCGAGAGAAACGGGGAGAGAGCGAGAGAAACGGGGAGAGAGCGAGAGAAACGGGGAGAGAGCGAGAGAAACGGGGAGAGAGCGAGAGAAACGGGGAGAGAGCGAGAGAAACGGGGAGAGAGCGAGAGAAACGGGGAGAGAGCGAGAGAAACGGGGAGAGAGCGAGAGAAACGGGGAGAGAGCGAGAGAAACGGGGAGAGAGCGAGAGAAACGGGGAGAGAGCGAGAGAAACGGGGAGAGAGAGAGGGAGAGAGAGAGAGGGAGACAGAGAGAGAGGGAGAGACAGGGAGACAGAGAGAGGAAGAGACAGAGAGGGAGAGAGAGGGAGAGACGGAGAGAGTGAGAGAGCGGGAGAGAGAGCGAGAGAAACAGAGAGAGAGAGAGAAACAGGGAGAGAGAGAGAGAAACAGGGAGAGAGAGAGAGGAAGAGACAGAGAGGGAGAGAGGGAGAAACAAGTGGACAGAGAGCGAGAGAGAGAGGGAGGGACACCGAGAGAGAGAGAGAGAGAGAGAGAGAGACGGACAGAGAGAGAGAATGACAGAGGGAGAGGGACCGAGAGAGACTCAGATACAGAGAGAGACAGACTGAGATAGAGAGAGACAGAGACAGACAGACAGAGGGGGGGAGAGAGAGAGACAGACAGTGGGAGAGGGACAGAGAGAGAGAGACGGATACAGAGAGAGACAGACAGTCAGAGAGAGAGGCAGACAGACATAGAGAGACACTCAGACAGAGGGGGAGAGAGTGACAGACAGACATACTAGGAGACAGAGAGAGACAGATTGAGGGAGAGAGCCAGAACTGAGATGGAGAGATGCAGATAGAGACAGACAGAGAAGAAAGAGACAGACTGAGACAGAGAGAGACAGACGGAGACAAAGATAGAGACTGAAGGGAGGGAGAAAGACAGACTGAGAGAAACGGAAATGGAGAGAATGAGGGAGAGAGAGACAGAGGGAGGGGGAGAGAGTGTGAGCGAGTGAATGAGACAGGAAGGCAGACACAGAGTGAGAGAGAAAGTGAAAAGCAGAGAGAGAGAGACAGGTTGAGCGAGTGAGAAAAGGAAGGCCAGACAGTGAGATTGGGTGTGATCAGGCTAACCCAGAACAGGCCGTGGATTGAGCCTGGGGCTCTCCTGCGCTATGTATGACCCTCCCTGTCACTCACGCTGCTGTGATGCACGCCACAGTTTAATAGCTGACCCCACCCCAGACCCACCCACTGCCCTCTCACTTCGGAGGTGAGATCTCATGTTCCTGCTGATCCTATATTGCAGTCTCCGGTACTTCTCCACTGTGTTCCCGGAGATGATGAGGACTGTAAATAGAAAAATTCTATTTTGTCATATTAATATTTAATATTTGTGCATGCTTTCTCTTTTCCAAGTAGAATAAAACAATCTGATATATCTGTGTGTGTGTGTCACTGGCACTGCTGCGGACTGTACATTACTGTTAGCAGATTAAATTAACCTGAAACTGCTCCTTCCTTCAATTCAGCTATTGGTGACACTGGCTCGGTGATCAAAGGGCTAATGGGTCTCCGAGACTGAGAGAGGCAGAGTGTTAAAACCAGGCACATAGACTGAGAGAAACAGACAGGGGGAGAGAGAGAGACAGGGGGAGAGAGAGAAGGGCAGAGAATGAGATAGAGAGTCAGAGCGAGAGAGGGAGACAGGCAGACAGAACGAGTGTGAGAGATAGAGAGAGAGAGAATGAGAGAGTCAGAGCGAGAGAGACAGGCAGACAGAACGAGGGAGAGAGAGAGAAAGACAGAGAAGGGGAGAGAATGAGAGAGAGAGTCAGAGCGAGAGAGAGAGACAGGCAGACAGAACGAGGGAGAGAGAGAGAGAGAGACAGGCAGACAGAATGAGTGTGAGAGATAGACAGAGAAGGGCAGAGAATGAGAGAGAGAGAGTCAGAGCGAGAGAGATAGGCAGACAGAACGAGGGAGAGAGATAGAGAGACAGAGAAGGGTAGAGAATGAGAGGGAGAGACAGGCAGACAGAACGAGGGAGAGAGACAGAGAAGGGCAGAGAATGAGCGAGAGAGAGAGACAGGCAGACAGAACAAGGGAGAGAGAGAGAGAGACAGAGAAGGGCAGAGAATGAGAGAGAGAGTCAGTGCGAGAGAGAGAGACAGGCAGACAGAACGAGTGCGAGAGAGAGAGACAGGCAGACAGAACGAGTGTGAGAGATAGACAGAAGGGCAGAGAATGAGAGAGAGAGAGAGTCAGAGCGAGAGAGATAGGCAGACAGAACGAGGGAGAGAGATAGAGAGACAGAGAAGGGCAGAGACAGAGAAGGGCAGAGAATGAGAGGGAGAGACAGGCAGACAGAATGAGGGAGAGAGATCGAGAGAGAGACAGAGAAGGGCAGAGAATGAGAGAGAGAGTCAGAGCGAGAGAGAGAGACAGGCAGACAGAACAAGGGAGAGAGATAGAGAGAGAGAGAATGAGAGAGTCAGAGCGAGAGAGACAGGCAGACAGAACGAGGGAGAGAGAGAGAAAGACAGAGAAGGGGAGAGAATGAGAGAGAGAGTCAGAGCGAGAGAGAGAGACAGGCAGACAGAACGAGGGAGAGAGAGAGAGAGACAGGCAGACAGAATGAGTGTGAGAGATAGACAGAGAAGGGCAGAGAATGAGAGAGAGAGTCAGAGCGAGAGAGATAGGCAGACAGAACGAGGGAGAGAGAAAGAGAGACAGAGAAGGGCAGAGAATGAGAGGGAGAGACAGGCAGACAGAACGAGGGAGAGAGACAGAGAAGGGCAGAGAATGAGCGAGAGAGTCAGAGCGAGAGAGAGAGACAGGCAGACAGAACAAGGGAGAGAGAGAGAGAGACAGAGAAGGGCAGAGAATGAGAGAGAGAGTCAGTGCGAGAGAGAGAGAGACAGGCAGACAGAACGAGTGCGAGAGAGAGAGACAGGCAGACAGAACGAGTGTGAGAGATAGACAGAAGGGCAGAGAATGAGAGAGAGAGAGTCAGAGCGAGAGAGATAGGCAGACAGAACGAGGGAGAGAGATAGAGAGACAGAGAAGGGCAGAGACAGAGAAGGGCAGAGAATGAGAGGGAGAGACAGGCAGACAGAACGAGGGAGAGAGATCGAGAGAGAGACAGAGAAGGGCAGAGAATGAGAGAGAGAGTCAGAGCGAGAGAGAGAGACAGGCAGACAGAACAAGGGAGAGAGAGAGAGAGAGAGACAGAGAAGGGCAGAGAATGAGAGAGTCAGTGCGAGAGAGAGAGAGACAGGCAGACAGAACGAGGGAGAGAGAGACAGGCAGACAGAACGAGGGAGAGAGATAGACAGAGAAGGGCAGAGAATGAGAGAGAGAGAGTCAGAGCGAGAGAGATAGGCAGACAGAACGAGGGAGAGAGATAGAGAGACAGAGAAGGGCAGAGAATGAGAGAGTCAGTGCGAAAAATCGGAGCTATTTGAAACTAGATGGCAGCCAAGCTGCAAGGCAATGACTTAAGGCTTGAACAGGGGCGTGTGTTTATATTTATCCGACCATGGGATGTCAGCGTCACTGGTGAAGCCGGAATTTATTACCCATCCTGACGTGTCGGGGAGAAGGTGCTGGAGAGTGTGTGAATGGGTGTGTGTTAACGTAAACAACAATGTGATCATTACTGAACACAGTGGAAAAACAGGATAATCACTGGGAATGGGAAGGCATTCCAACAGGATTATCACAGGGAATGGAGAGGCATTCCAACTGGATCGTCACACGGAATGGAGAGGCATTCCCGCATGATCATCACATGAAATGGAGAGCCTTTACCTCAGGATCATCACAGGGAATGGAGAGGCATTCCCGCAGGATAATCACCGGGAATGGGAAGGCATTCCAATAGGATTGTCACAGGGAATGGAGAGGCATTCCCGGAGGATAATCACAGGAAATGGAGGTGCATTCCCGGAAGATGATCACAGGGAATGGAGGCGCATTCCCGGAGGATGATCACAGAGAATGGAGAGGCTTTCCAGCAGGATAATCAGAGGGAACGTGCAGGCTTTCCCACCGGGGAATGGGGAGGCCTTCCCGCAGGATAATCACAGGGAATGGTGAGGCATTCCCGCAGGATAATCACAGGGAATGGTGAGTCATTCCCGCAGGATAATCACAGGGAATGGTGAGGCAGTCCCACAGGATAATCACAGGGAATGGAGAGGCATTCCCGCAGGATAATCATGGGGAATGGAGAGGCATTCCCGCAGGATAATCACGGGGAATGGAGAGGCATTCCCGCAGGATAATCACGGGGAATGGTGAGGCATTCCCGCAGGATCATCAGAGGGAATGGAGCGGCATTCCCGCAGGATAATCACAGGGAATGGAGAGGCACTCCTGCAGGATAGTAACAGGGAATGGAGAGGCATTCCCGCAGGATAATCACAGGGAATGGAGAGGCACTCCTGCAGGATAGTAACAGGGAATGGAGAGGCATTCCCGCAGGATAATCACAGGGAATGGAGAGGCACTCCTGCAGGATAGTAACAGGGAATGGAGAGGCATTCCTGCAGGATAGTAACAGGGAATGGAGAGGCATTCCCGCAGGATAATCACAGGGAATGGAGAGGCATTCCCGCAGGAGAATCACAGGGAATGGAGTGGCATTCCCGCAGGAGAATCACAGGGAATGGAGTGGCATTCCCGCAGGAGAATCACAGGGAATGGTGAGGCATTCCCGCAGGAGAATCACAGGGAATGGTGAGGCATTCCCGCAGGATAATCACAGGGAATGGTGAGGCATTCCCACAGGATAATCACTGGGAATGGAGAGGCACTCCTGCAGGATAGTAACAGGGAAGGGAGAGGCATTCCTGCAGGATAATCATGGGGAATGGAGAGGCATTCCCGCAGGATAATCACAGGGAATGGAGAGGCATTCCCGCAGGATAATCACGGGGAATGGAGAGGCATTCCCGCAGGATAATCACAGGGAATGGTGAGGCATTCCCGCAGGATCATCAGAGGGAATGGAGCGGTATTCCCACAGGATAATCACAGGGAATGGAGAGGCATTCCCGCAGGAAAATCAGAGGGAATGGTGAGGCATTCCCGCAGGATAATCACAGGGAATGGAGAGGCACTCCTGCAGGATAGTAACAGGGAATGGAGAGGCATTCCCGCAGGATAATCACAGGGAATGGAGAGGCACTCCTGCAGGATAGTAACTGGGAATAGTGAGGCATTCCCACAGGATAATCACTGGGAATGGAGAGGCACTCCTGCAGGATAGTAACAGGGAATGGAGAGGCATTCCCGCAGGATAATCACGGGGAATGCAGTGGCATTCCCGCAGGATAATCACGGGGAATGGACAGGCATTCCCGCAGGATCATCAGAGGGAATGGAGCGGCATTCCCGCAGGATAATCACAGGGAATGGAGAGGCACTCCTGCAGGATAGTAACAGGGAATGGAGAGGCATTCCCGCAGGATAATCACAGGGAATGGAGAGGCATTGCCGCAGGATAATCACAGGGAATGGAGAGGCATTCCCGCAGGATCATCACAGGGAATGGAGCGGCATTCCCACCAGATCATCACAGGGAAGGGAGAGGCTTTCCCACAGGATACTCACAGGGATGGAGAGGCTTTCCCGCAGGATAATCACAGGGAATGGAGAGGCTTTCCCACAGGATAATCACAGGGAATGGAGAGGCTTTCCCGCAGGATAATCACTGGGAATGGAGAGGCTTTCCCACAGGATATTCACAGTGAATGGAGAAGCTTTCCCACGGGACAATCACAGGGAATGGAATTTGCATGGGATAATCACATGGAATGGAGACACCTTCCCACTGGATAACCACTGGGAATGGAAAGGCTTTTCAGCACAATAATCACAGGGAATGGCGAGTCATTCCCACAGGATAATCACCGGGAATGGAATTTCCACTGGATAATCACAAGGTACGGACACACCTTCCCATGGGATAACCACTGGGAATGGAAAAGCTTTCCCACACTAAAATCACAGGAAATGGAGAGGTTTTCCGACAGGATAATCACAGGGAATTGAAGAGGTTTTCCCATTGTTTCACCATTCCTTTAAATCAATGCCTCGCACACAGATTTCCCAGAGCTCGATACAGTCAGACAGGAGTGAGGGACACTGGAGGGAGGGACACCGGAGGGACGCTGGATGGAGAGACACTAGATGGAGGGATGCTTGAGGGAGGGGCAGTGGACGGAGGAAAAGGATGGAGGGAAGCGGGAGGGAGGGAACGCGAGAGAGGGACAAAGGAAGGGGACAAAGGGCAAGTGGAGCATGAGGGAGGTGCAAAGGAGAGAGACCGAGGAACGAGGAGCGTATGAGGAATGGACACAGCAGACAGGGGCTCAGAAGAGAAGGAGATACGAGGTCGGGACACATGAGGGACGGATAGAGGAGAGAGAGGCACAGGAGGGGGGTGGGGGAATCAGGACGTATGGGCGCATGAGGGGGGGCACAGGACGGAGGGGAACAGGAAGGAGGTACAGGAGGGAGGGGTACAGGAGGGGGGGTACTGAAGGGGGGGTACAGGAGGGGGGGCACAGGAGGGGGGGGCACAGGAGGGAGGGGTACAAGAGGGAGGGGCACAGGACGAGAATGTACAGGAGGGAGGAGTACAGGAGGGAGGGGCACAGGAGGAGAAAGGACAGGAGGGAGGAGGATAGGAGGGAGGAGGACAGGAGGGAGGAGGACAGGAGGGAGGAGGACAGGAGGGAGGAGGACAGGAGGGAGGAGGACAGGAGCGAGGAGGACAGGAGCGAGGAGGACAGGAGCGAGGAGGACAGGAGCGAGGAGGACAGGAGCGAGGAGGACAGGAGCGAGGGGCAACAGGAGGAGAATGTTCAAGAGGGAGGGAAGGGTACAGGAGGGAAGGGTACAGGAGGGAGGGGTACAGGGGGGAGGGGTACAGGGGGGAGGGGTACAGGGGGGAGGGGTACAGGGGGGAGGGGTACAGGGGGGAGGGGTACAGGGGGGAGGGGTACAGGGGGGAGGGGTACAGGGGGGAGGGGTACAGGGGGGAGGGGTACAGGGGGGAGGGGTACAGGGGGGAGGGGTACAGGAGGAGAATGTGCAGGAGGGAGGGGTACAGGAGGAGAATGTACAGGAGGGAGGGGTAACATAGGGAGGGGTAACAGAGGGTACAGGAGGAAGGGAGGTGTACAGCGCTTTAAGCTGTTCCTCTTCCCCCTTCAGAATGTTCTGCCCCATTCAGTGATGCTTGTTACCCGGATATTGGGAGGCAGCTGAGTCGCAGTGGGCAACACACCCCTCTGATTCGGAAGATTATCGATTGCAGTCATGCTCCAGAGATTTAACCACATAATCCAGGCCGACACTCCCCCGGTGCCAGTACTGAGGGAGTGCAGCACTGTCGGAGGGAGATGTATATACTCTAAGGACTTGAGCTCCATAATCCAGGCCGACACTCCCTCGGTGCCAGTACTGAGGGAGTGTAGCACTGTCGGAGGGAGATGTATATACTCCAAGGACTTGAGCTCCATAATCCAGGCCGACTCTCCCTCGGTGCCAGTACTGAGGGAGTGCAGCACTGTCGGAAGTGCTGTCTTTCGGATGAGACGTTAAACTGAGGACCCATCTGGCCTCCCAGGTTGGGTGTAAACGATCCCACGGCCATGTTACCCGCCCATAATCTCCCCCTCTGTAAACTCCCCAGCCCAGATTCACAGCCACCCCTCGGTCTTTCATTCTCGGGCGGCCGCTCTACTCCCATCGCGTCATTTGCAGAAAAGGCCATCTCTGATCGTGTCCTTGTATCGCTCTCCACCCACATCCCCCACTTACTCGCCCCAACCCTACCTCATTCTATATCCGCCCCTCGATTTAAAAAATAAAAGCCGTACCCAATTCGCTTACAACTGCACTTTCAAAACCCCAACCTCCCTGCGTCCCGACATTGTCACAGCTCAACCGTACCCTCGCCTCCCTCTTTGATGTCTTTATTCTCTCTCACCGCAGTCCACCTCCGGAATGCAAACACCACCCCCCACTTAGCAATAAGGGTGAGGATATAGCTTCTAAATACCTCCCGGACTTCTCTCTCTCTCTCTCTCTGTAACCTCTTCCAGCCACACAACTCTTCACAAAAGCTGTACTCCTCCAATTCTGGCCTCTTGCCTTCAGCCACCTGGGTCCCAAGCTCTGAAATTCCCACCCCAACTCGCTCTACCCCTCTAAGCTGCTCCCGAAAACTGATCTCTTTGACCAAGCTTTTGGTTCCCAGTCCTAATATTGCCTTGTGTGGTTCGTTGTCTAATATTGTCTGATGAATGCTCCTGCGGTGCACTCTGGAACGTTTTACTATACTGAAAGGCTACCTATAAAGGCAAGATGCCGCTGACAGAGAAAGGGAGAGAGGGGCGGGGGGGGAGAGAGAGAGAGAGTCGGGGCGGGGGGGGGAGAGAGAGAGAGAGTCGGGGCGGGGGGGGAGAGAGAGAGAGAGTCGGGGCGGGGGGGGAGAGAGAGAGAGAGTCGGGGCGGGGGGGGAGAGAGAGTCGGGGCGGGGGGGGAGAGAGAGTCGGGGCGGGGGGGGAGAGAGAGTCGGGGCGGGGGGGGAGAGAGAGTCGGGGCGGGGGGGGAGAGAGAGTCGGGGCGGGGGGGGAGAGAGAGTCGGGGCGGGGGGGGAGAGAGAGTCGGGGCGGGGGGGGAGAGAGAGTCGGGGCGGGGGGGGGAAGAAGAGAGAGAGAGTCGGGGCGGGGGGGGGGGGAAGAGAGAGAGAGTCGGGGCGGGGGGGGGAAGAGAGAGAGAGTCGGAGCGGGGGGGGGAAGAGAGAGAGAGTCGGGGCGGGGGGGGAAGAGAGAGAGAGTCGGGGGGAAGAGAGGAAGGGGGGCGGGGGAGAGAGGAAGGGGGGAGGGGGAGAGAGGAAGGGGGGAGGGGGAGAGAGGAAGGGGGGAGGGGGAGAGAGGAAGGGGGGAGGGGGAGAGAGGAAGGGGGAGAGAGGAAGGGGGGAGGGGGAGAGAGGAAGGGGGGAGGGGGAGAGAGGAAGGGGGGAGGGGGAGAGAGAGACAGAAACGGGGAGAGGGAGACAGAAACGGGGAGAGGGAGACAGAAACGGGGAGAGAGCATGAGGGAGAGGGAGAGAGAAATGGGGAGAGAGCATGAGGGAGAGGGAGACTGAGGGGGAGGGACACAGAGGGAGAGAGAGAGATGGCAAGAGTGGGACAGAGAAAAAGACAGAGTGTGAGATGGAGAGAAAGAGGCAGGGATTGAGTTGGAGAGATGTGGGAGAGACTGAGATGGTGATAACGAAAGGGAGGTGTGATAGATGCCTTAGATTTGCTCAGTGACGGAGTGGGACGTGTGTGGTGAAGACACAAAAACACAAGAAAGATGTGGGTTTGGCTAAATAGTCTTTATTTTGAATCATCGTTCTCTGTTCAGGGCTGGTCGGCAGGTTCTGGGGATTCACTGGGATTGGGCTATGGAACTAAAGAGGAGACAGCTCTGCCTCACCCGGATTCTGGTCACCCTTCTCCCTCCTGTCCCTCCATTCCTCTTCACATCTCGTCCCCTACCTCTCCCTCCTTTCCCCTCAAATCCTTCCCCTCCCCATTGCACCTCGTCCCTCTCCTCCCCCGCATCTCTCCCCTACCCCTCCTCCTGTCACACCCATTCAAATCCTGCCCCTCCCCCTCTCCACGGGAAGGTGGGTCAAGCCATCTTGTTAAACCTGCCTGACTACATTCTTTCTTCCTTTCACCCTGCGCCCGCTCGGCACCACCCCCCACCCCCCCCCGTCTCTGTCTCTCTCGCATGGGTGCCTGCTTGCCCTAACCTGGCAGCCTGTTCCCTCTGGCAGGGAGCAAGTGCTAACTATTCGACTGCAGGAGCCGTCGCAGCCTCTCAATGCGGCGTTGCTGGTGGCGGCTGTGTGTGTGGGACTCACTACCGCCCTGGGTCAGACCAGCTAACTCAGCGCAGGCCACGGGAATGGGGCCCTGTCGTCCACAGCTAACCATCACGTGAGGGTGCGTCGGTCCTCCCCTCCGCCGTCCTCCTGCGTCCCCCGTTGCCGCTGACTCAGTGGGGCTCGCTCAGCTGCCTCTCGAGGCTCTGCAGGTGGGCCAGGGCGCGGGCTCCGTTGAAGGCGATGGGCAGGCCCGACTGCTGCCGCAGCCAGACTGACACATTGCTCGACAGCAGGGCAGCCACCTCTGCGTCTGTAGAGGATCAGAGAAAAGCATTTCTTAACGGTGAAGAAGTCCGTCATAGACACAGTAATGTGTTAATCGTGGGCACTCTCATCATCACCTAACTTGGGCAAATGAAATTGCAGGTTGAGCTCCTGGAACATATTTGAGACAGTTTCCTGGAACCAACCGTGGAAGAGGAGCAAATTTTAGATCTTTTTCTGTGCAGCGAGACAGGGTTTATCTCATAGCGAGGGAAGAGTGATCATAATATGATGGAAGCCACACAGAGTTTGAGAGCGACTGACATAAGTCCGAAACTGCAGCGCTGAACTTAAACAAAGCCAATTGCACAGGAGTGAGGGGGCGAGCTGGCGAAGGTAGGTTGGGCAAATAGATTAAAAGATATAACAATTAAAGAAGTCATTCATAACTAAACATTCCCTTAAGCAGAAAAAAAATCTCAAGGGCAAAGTGGTGCAGACATGGATGATAGTAGATTTCAAGAAATGGCTTACAATGTTGCGGGAAAAAAATCCAGTAAAGAATCTCCAAGAAATAAAGAGGGAAAAATAGACTGAGAGAGCTTTTACAAGTCTGTAAAAAGGAGAGTAGCTAAAGTAAATGTTGCTCCCTTACAGGCAGAAACAGGAGAAATTATGATGGGGAATAAGGAAATAGCAAAGATGTGACCAATGGACTACATAAAAGGTAGGAGGGTCAGTGTCAGCTTGGATAAGAAACAAATGGCTTATTTCTGGTATCTTCTTTGTGTCTTCTACTCTGAAGGCAGACAGAGAACATTTAGAGTCAGAGAGTCATTTACAGCACAGAAGGAGGCCACTCGGCTCATCTAGTCCATGCTAGCTCTCCGTGGAGCAATCCAGTCCGTCCCACTTGCCCTGCTCTATCCCTGCAGTTCTGTAAGTTTACTCCCATCACATGCCCATCCAACTTCCTTCTGAAATCATGCATCATGTCTGCGAGTTCCAGATCACGATCACTCGCTGCATAAAAAAAAAACTCTTCCTCACATCCCGGCTTCTAAAACCTCGCCTTGTAGTGAAACTCCCTCGTCCTGGCAACCGTTCTGGGAGATCTCCTCTGCACCCTCTCGAGGACCCTCACGTCCTTCCTAAAGAGTGCCGGGCACAACTGGGTGCAATGCTCTAGTGTATGTATCCATGTTTGCTCAGGACACAAGGCTCAGTGGGAAAGTCAGCTGTGAGTAGGAGGCCAGGAGAGTGCAAAGAGATGTAGAGCACGCAACTGATTGGACAGGGAAGCAGATGACGGAGCAAGAAGAACGGGAAAGCAGAATTATTTTTTAAGAAGGTGACAAACCAGGGTATTCCGAGAGTCCGGGGTGTCCTTGCACATGAATCAGAGACAGTTAACATGGAGGTTCAGCGAGCAATTAGGAAGGCAGAGGGAGCTTTACTCTGTATCTAACCCCATGTACTGGGAGAGTTTGATGGGGGGACAGTGTAGAGGGAGCTTTATTCTGTATCTAACCCAGTGCTGTACCTGTCCTGGGAGTGTTTGATGGGGACAGAGTAGAGGGAGATTTACTCTGTATCTAACCCCCGTGCTGTACCTGTTCTGGGAGTGTTTGATGGGGACAGAGTAGAGGGAGATTTACTCTGTATCTAACCCCGTGCTGTACCTGTCCTGGGAGTGTTTGATGGGGACAGAGTAGAGGGAGCTTTACTCTGTATCTAACCCAGTGCTGTACCTGTCCTGGGAGTGTTTGATGGGGACAGTGTAGAGGGAGATTTACTCTGTATCTAACCCCCGTACTGTACCTGTCCTGGGAGTGTTTGATGGGGACAGAGTAGAGGGAGATTTACTCTGTATCTAACCCCGTGCTGTACCTGTCCTGGGAGTGTTTGATGGGGACAGAGTAGAGGGAGATTTACTCTGTATCTAACCCCGTGCTGTACCTGTCCTGGGAGTGTTTGATGGGGACAGAGTAGAGGGAGATTTACTCTGTATCTAACCCCGTGCTGTACCTGTCCTGGGAGTGTTTGATGGGGACAGAGTAGAGGGAGATTTACTCTGTATCTAACCCAGTGCTGTACCTGTCCTGGGAGTGTTTGATGGGGACAGTGTAGAGGGAGCTTTGCTCTGTATCTAACCCAGTGCTGTACCTGTCCTGGGAGTGTTTGATGAGGGACAATGTAGAGGGAGATTTACTCACCACGATCGGGAGACGCCTCGGGCTGGTGATGCAGGCGGACGAGGTGCATGAAGGTGTGAGCCAGCATCAGCTCCTTCATGTGCTCCTGCTGGGCGCGGTGCACCAAAGCCACGAGCAGCTCTGCGTTGTTGGATGTGGTCCTGTCGTGCAGCATGGTAGAGTGGTCCAGGGCTTTCTTGTCACGTTTCAGCCGGAAGAGGCGCTGGGAGCGTTGGGTCATCAGCACGGTGAAGAGGAGGAATAGCAGCAGGAAGTCCACCTTCAGGCTGTAAAAGCCTAGCACAGTCAAGTTGGCAAACAGGGCCGAGCCCCCCACCACCAGGGTGAAGTAGAGCAAGGTGCGGTCGGAGAAGGAGATACGCATCCGCACGGACGGCAGCAGATGCTCCAGGTTCTCCAGCGGGATGTCCTTGAATGACTTTAGAACCAAGCGCCCGTTCCGCAGCCGAGCCGCCATTACTACCCGCTTGCAGTACCGCCTGTGGGGGGGGGGGGGGGGGGGCAATGGGAGGAGGTCAGAAAAGGGAGATTCGCATTGATATAGTGTCCTTTTGACTCCTCAGGACATCCCCAGTGTCGCCACTGCTGCAATCCTATTCAATATGGCTGCCGTGTCCACTCTAATAATGGACAACATTCCCAGATTGATCATGGCCACCATGCCCACTTCAGAAAATGGACATAGTGCCCAGATTAAAGATGGCCACCATGCCCACTCCAAAAAATTGACAACCTGCCCAAATTAATTATGGTCACCTTGCTCACTCCAAAAAATTGACAACCTGCCCAGCTATAATATGTCCACCGTGCCCACTCCAGAAAATGGACAACCTGCCCAGATAAAACATGGCCATGCTGCCCAAATTAAACATGGCCGCTGTGTCACTCCAAAATGGATAACATGCCCAGATACAATATGGCCACCGTGCCCCCTCCAAAAAGTGGTCAACCTGCGCAGATTAAACCTGGCCACCAAGCCCACTCCAAAAAATGGAGAACCAGCCCGGGTTAAACCCGGCCACCCAGCCCGGGTTAAACATGGGCACCCAGTTCACAGATGACATGAAAATAGGTGGTGTCGTAAATAGTGAGAAGGAAAGCCTTCGATTACAGGACGATATAGATGGGCAGAGCAGTGGCAAATGGAATTTAATCCTGAGAAGTGTGAGGTGATGCATTTTGGGAGGACTAACAAGGCAAGGGAATATACAATCGATGTACAGAGGGTCAGAGAGATCTTGGTGTACTTGTCCATAGATCATTGAAGGCAGTAGCACAGGTAGATAAGGTGATTAGGAAGGCATATGGGATACTTGCCTTTACTAGCCGAGGCATAGAATATAAGAGCAGCGAGGTTCTGATGGAGCTGTATAAAACACTAGTTAGGCCACAGCTGGAGTACTGTGTACAGTTCTGGGCACCACACTATAGGAAGGATGTGATTGTACTGGAGAGGATGCAGAGGAGATTCACTAGGATGTTGCCTGGGCTGGAGTATTTCAGCCATGAAGAGAGATTGGATAGGCTAGGGTTGTTTTCCTTAGAGCAGAGAAGGCTGAGGGGGGACCTGATTGAGGTGTAGAAGATTATGAGGGGCATTGATAGGTTAGATAGGAAGAGACTTTTTCCCTTAGCTGAGGTGCCAATAACCAGGGGGCATAGATTGAAGGCAGGAGGTTTAGAGGGGATTTGAGGAATTTTTTTTCCACTCAGATGGTGGTTGGAATCTGGAACACACTGCCTGAAGAGGTGGTAGAGGCAGGAACCCTCACAACATTTAAGTATTTAGATGAGCACTTGAAACGTCATAGCATACAAGGCTACGGGCCAAGTGCTGGAAAATTGGATTAGAATAGTTAGGAGCTTGATGGCCGGCACAGACTCGATGGGCCGAAGGGCCTGTTTCTGTGTTGTATAACTCTATGACCACCCTGCCCGGGTTAAACATCTCCGCTCTGCACCTTTTACCATTAACCTCAGATCTGCGTCCTCTAGTTACTGACTCCCTGCCAGTTTCTCCTTACTTATTCTGTTCAAACCCTTCCTGATTTTGAACATCTCTATTAAATCTCCCTCTTAACCTTCTCTGTTCTCAGGAGAACAATCCCAAAATCTCCCAGTCTCTGCACATTAACTGAAGGCCCTCATCCCTGGGACCATTCTGGTCAATCTCCCTCGTAACCTTTCATTTATATCGTGCCCTTAACAGAGCAAAAGTTTCAGCGCATAATCAGACATAAATTTGCGCGTGACACGATGCACTGCAGCAACACACCAAGGTTCCTTAGACAGCGCCGCCCAAACCCGCGACCTCTACCAACTCGAAGGACAAGGGCAGCAGGAGCATGGGAACACCCACCGCCTGCAAGTTCCCCTCCGAGCCGCTCACCGCCCCGACTTGGAACGATATCGGCCGTTCCTTCACTGGTGCTGGGTCACAATCCTGGAACTCCCTTCCGAGCAGCACTGCGGGCGGACCTGCACCCCAGGAACTGCAGCAGCTCAAGGCGGACGCTCAACGCCACCTTCTCAAGGGGCGATTAGGGACGGGCAATAAAAGCCAGACACCTCTTACCTCTCCATTGGCATCTTCACCATGCGCTGGAAGAACTGACGCTTGGAGGCGCGCTCCTCCTTTGTCTTGTCCAGTGGCTGCGGCGTTCCCACCCGTATGCCGAGTGCCCAGAACTTCATGTAATCGTAATCCGCCAACCTGACTTTCACCTGGGGAAACGGAGAGGGCAAGGCGTTCAGCTGCGGCCGGGGTAGGGGGGTGGGGGAAGAGAGAGAGGAGGGGGCAAATCCCGTCTTAAGGAACCCACAAGCGGGGAGGCCCGACCCCACATGAGGCAAGGAGGTCGGGGACGAGAGTGCTGCTTCGGTGCTGAAATCACAGGACCGCGTCGGCGAGCGAGGCGGCCATTTGGCCCACCGTGTCTGGGCTAGCTCTTTGTGCAATTAATGCCACCTTCCACTGAGCAATTCCTTTCCCCTACCAGTATTTAAACGAATCCCCCTTCTGAGAGTTAGGCCTCAATCTGCTTCCACTGCCCTTTCAGACAGCGCATTCTAGATCACAACAAGTCACTGCGTCGATAAATGTTTCCTCATCTCCCTCCCTCTGGTTCTTTCACCAATCGCCAACGATCTGTGTCCCACTGGTTCCCCAACCTCCGTGCCACTGGGAAAATTTCTCATCATTTACTCCATCCAAACACCTATTGATTGCAAACGCCCCAAATAAATCTCCTTCTTAACCTTCACTGCTCCAAGGAGAAAAACCATGGATAACTATGTAAAGCAGAGAGAGGAACAGTCCAATGGTGAGAGCGCGGGACAGTGGGATTAGTTTGGGAGTGATAAAGGGCTTTGGGAAGAGAGTGGGGCAGTGGGATTAGTTTGGGGATTGATAACGGGCTTTGGAGAGAGAGCGGGGCAGGGGGATTAGTTTGGGGATTGATATAGGGCAATGGTAGAGAGTGGGGCAGGGGGATTAGTTGGGGATTGATAGAGGACTAAGGCGAGAGAGTGGGGTAGTGGGATTAGTTTGCGGATAGATACAGGGCTAAGGAGAGAGAGTGGGGCAGTGGGATTAGTTTGGGATTGATACAGGGCTATGGGGAAAGAGTGGGGGAGTGGGACTAGTTTGGGGACTGAAACAGGGCGATGGGGAGAGTGTGGGGGAGTGGGATTAGTTTGGGGATTGATACAGGGCTAATCCGAGAGACAGCAGGAAACTAGGAGTAGTTTGGTATTGATACAGGGCTATGAGGAGAGAATGGGGCAGTGGGATTAGCTTGGTGATTGACACAGGGCGATGGGGAAAGAGTGGGGCAGTGGGATTAGTTTCAGGATTGATACAGGGCTATGGGGAGAGAGTGGGATTAGTTTGGGATTGATGCAGGGCTATGGGGAGTGAGTGGGGGCAGTGGGATTAGTTTGGGATTGATGCAGGGCTATGGAGAGAGAGCAGGGCAGTGGGATTAGTTTGGGATTGATACAGGGCTATGGGGAGAGAGCAGGGCAGTGGGATTAGTTTGGGATTGATGCAGGGCTATGGAGAGAGAGCAGGGCAGTGGGATTAGTTTGGGATTGATACAGGGCTATGGGGAGACAGCGGGGCAGTGGGATTAGTTTGGGATTGATGCAGGGCTATGGGGAGTGAGTGCGGGCAGTGGGATTAGTTTGGGGATTGATACAGGGCTATGGGGAGAGAGTGGGGCAGTGGGATTAGTTTGGGGATTGATACAGGGGTATGGGGAGAAAGCAGGGCAGTGGGATTAGTTTGGGGATTGATGCAGGGCTATGGAGAGAGAGCAGGGCAGTGGGATTAGTTTGGGATTGATACAGGGCTATGGAGAGAGAGCAGGGCAGTGGGATTAGTTTGGGATTGATGCAGGGCTATGGAGAGAGAGCAGGGCAGTGGGATTAGTTTGGGATTGATACAGGGCTATGGGGAGAGAGCAGGGCAGTGGGATTAGTTTGGGATTGATGCAGGGCTATGGAGAGAGAGCAGGGCAGTGGGATTAGTTTGGGATTGATACAGGGCTATGGGGAGAGAGCGGGGCAGTGGGATTAGTTTGGGATTGATGCAGGGCTATGGGGAGTGAGTGCGGGCAGTGGGATTAGTTTGGGGATTGATACAGGGCTATGGGGAGAGAGTGGGGCAGTGGGATTAGTTGGGGGATTGATACAGGGGTATGGGGAGAGAGCAGGGCAGTGGGATTAGTTTGGGGATTGATGCAGGGCTATGGAGAGAGAGCAGGGCAGTGGGATTAGTTTGGGATTGATACAGGGCTATGGAGAGAGAGCAGGGCAGTGGGATTAGTTTGGGGATTGATGCAGGGCTATGGAGAGCAGGGCAGTGGGATTAGTTTGGGATTGATACAGGGTTATGGGGAGAGGGCGGGGTAGTGGGATTAGTTTGGGATTGATACAGGGTTATGGGGAGAGGGCGGGGTAGTGGGATTAGTTTGGGATTGAGACAGGGCTATGGAGAGAGAGCAGGGCAGTGGGATTAGTTTGGGGATTGATGCAGGGCGATGGAGAGACAGCAGGGCAGTGGGATTAGTTTGGGATTGATGCAGGGCTTTGGGGAGAGGACGGGGTAGTGGGATTAGTTTGGGGTTTGATACAGGGCGATGGGGAGAGAGTGGGGCAGTGGGATTAGTTTGGGGATTGATACAGGGCTATGGGGAGAGAGTGGGGCAGTGGGATTAGTTTGGGGTTTGATACAGGGCGATGGGGAGAGAGTGGGGCAGTGGGATTAGTTTGGGGATTGATACAGGGCTATGGAGAGAGCAGGGCAGTGGGATGAGTTTGGCATTGATGCAGGGCTATGGGGAGTGAGTGGGGCAGTGGGATTAGTTTGGGGATTGATACAGGGCTATGGGGAGAGGGCGGGGTATTGGGATTAGTTTGGGGATTGATACAGGGCTATGGAGAGAGCGGGGCAGTGGGATTAGTTTGGGATTGATGCAGGGCTATGGGGAGTGAGTGGGGCAGTGGGATTAGTTTGGGGATTGATGCAGGGCTATGGGGAGTGAGTGGGGCAGTGGGATTAGTTTGGGGATTGATACAGGGCTATGGGGAGAGAGTGGGGCAGTGGGATTACTTTGGGGATTGATACAGGGGTATGGGGAGAGAGCAGGGCAGTGGGATTAGTCTGGGATTGATGCAGGGCTATGGAGAGAGAGCAGGGCAGTGGGATTAGTATGGGATTGATACAGGGCTATGGGGAGAGAGCGGGGCAGCGGGATTAGTTTGGGATTGCTGCAGGGCTATGGGGAGTGAGTGGGGGCAGTGGGATTAGTTTGGGGATTGATACAGGGCTATGGGGAGAGAGTGGGGAAGTGGGATTAGTTTGGGATTGGTGCAGGGCTATGGAGAGAGAGCAGGGCAGTGGGATTAGTTTGGGATTGATACAGGGCTATGGGGAGAGGACGGGGTAGTGGGATTAGTTTGGGATTGATACAGGGCTATGGGGAGAGGGCGGGGTAGTGGGATTAGTTTGGGGATTGATACAGGGCTATGGAGAGAGGGCAGGGCAGTGGGATTAGTTTGGGATTGATGCAGGGCTATGGAGAGAGAGCAGGGCAGTGGGATTGATGCAGGGCTATGGGGAGCGAGTGGGGCAGTGGGATTAGTTTGAGATTGACACAGGGTTATGGGGAGAGGGCGGGGTAGTGGGATTAGTTTGGGGATTGATACAGGGCGATGGAGAGAGCAGGGCAGTGGGATTAGTTTGGGATTGATACAGGGCTATGGGGAGAGGGCGGGGTAGTGGGATTAGTTTGGGGATTGATACAGGGCTATGGAGAGAGCAGGGCAGTGGGATTAGTTTGGGATTGATACAGGGCTTTGGGGAGAGGACGGGGTAGTGGGATTAGTTTGGGGTTTGATACAGGGCTATGGGGAGAGAGTGGGGCAGTGGGATTAGTTTGGGGATTGATACAGGGCTATGGAGAGAGCAGGGCAGTGGGATGAGTTTGGCATTGATGCAGGGCTATGGGGAGTGAGTGGGGCAGTGGGATTAGTTTGGGGATTGATACAGGGCTATGGGGAGAGGGCGGGGTATTGGGATTAGTTTGGGGATTGATACAGGGCTATGGAGAGAGCGGGGCACTGGGATTAGTTTGGGATTGATGCAGGGCTATGGGGAGTGAGTGGGGCAGTGGGATTAGTTTGGGGATTGATACAGGGCTATGGGGAGAGAGTGGGGCAGTGGGATTAGTTTGGGGATTGATGCAGGGCTATGGGGAGTGAGTGGGGCAGTGGGATTAGTTTGGGGATTGATACAGGGCTATGGGGAGAGAGTGGGGCAGTGGGATTACTTTGGGGATTGATACAGGGGTATGGGGAGAGAGCAGGGCAGTGGGATTAGTTTGGGATTGATGCAGGGCTATGGAGAGAGAGCAGGGCAGTGGGATTAGTATGGGATTGATACAGGGCTATGGGGAGAGAGCGGGGCAGCGGGATTAGTTTGGGATTGATGCAGGGCTATGGGGAGTGAGTGGGGGCAGTGGGATTAGTTTGGGGATTGATGCAGGGCTATGGAGAGAGAGCAGGGCAGTGGGATTAGTTTGGGATTGATACAGGGCTATGGGGAGACAGCGGGGCAGTGGGATTAGTTTGGGATTGATGCAGGGCTATGGGGAGTGAGTGCGGGCAGTGGGATTAGTTTGGGGATTGATACAGGGCTATGGGGAGAGAGTGGGGCAGTGGGATTAGTTTGGGGATTGATACAGGGGTATGGGGAGAGAGCAGGGCAGTGGGATTAGTTTGGGGATTGATGCAGGGCTATGGAGAGAGAGCAGGGCAGTGGGATAGTTTGGGGATTGATGCAGGGCTATGGAGAGAGAGCAGGGCAGTGGGATTAGTTTGGGATTGATACAGGGTTATGGGGAGAGGGCGGGGTAGTGGTATTAGTTTGGGATTGATACAGGCCTATGGAGAGAGAGCAGGGCAGTGGGATTAGTTTGGGATTGATACAGGGTTATGGGGAGAGGGCGGGGTAGTGGGATTAGTTTGGGATTGATGCAGGGCTATGGGGAGCGAGTGGGGCAGTGGGATTAGTTTGGGATTGATACAGGGCTATGGAGAGAGAGCAGGGCAGTGGGATAAGTTTGGGATTGATGCAGGGCTATGGGGAGCGAGTGGGGCAGTGGGATTAGTTTGGGATTGATGCAGGGTTATGGGGAGAGGGCGGGGTAGTGGGATTAGTTTGGGATTGATGCAGGGCGATGGAGAGAGAGCAGAGCAGTGGGATTAGTTTGAGATTGATACACGGTTATGGGGAGAGAGCAGGGCAGTGGGATTAGTTTGGGATTGATGCAGGGCTATGGGGAGCGAGTGGGGCAGTGGGATTAGTTTGGGATTGATACAGGGTTATGGGGAGAGGGCGGGGTAGTGGGATTAGTTTGGGATTGATGCAGGGCGATGGAGAGAGAGCAGAGCAGTGGGATTAGTTTGGGATTGATGCAGGGCTATGGGGAGCGAGTGGGGCAGTGGGATTAGTTTGGGATTGATACAGGGCTATGGAGAGAGAGTGGGGCAGTGGGATTAGTTTGGGATTGATGCAGGGCTATGGAAAGAGAGCAGGGGAGTGGGATTAGTTTGAGATTGATACAGGGTTATGGGGAGAGAGCAGGGCAGTGGGATTAGTTTGGGATTGATGCAGGGCTATGGAGAGAGAGCAGGGCGGTGGGATTAGTTTGGGGATTGATGCAGGGCTATGGGGAGCGAGTGGGGCAGTGGGATTAGTTTGAGATTGATACAGGGTTATGGGGAGAGGGCGGGGTAGTGGGATTAGTTTGGGGATTGATACAGGGCTATGGGGAGAGAGTGGGGCAGTGGGATTAGTTTGAGATTGATACAGGGCTTTGGGGAGAGGACGGGGTAGTGGGATTAGTTTGGGGATTGATACAGGGCTATGGAGAGAGCAGGGCAGTGGGATTAGTTTGGGATTGATGCAGGGCTATGGGGAGAGCGGGGGCAGTGGAATTAGTTTGGGGATTGATCCAGGGCTATGGGGAGAGGGCGGGGTAGTGGGATTATTTTGGGATTGATACAGGGCTATGGGGAGAGAGTGGGGCAGCGGGATTAGTTTGGGATTGATGCAGGGCTCTGGGGAGTGATTGGGGGCAGTGGGATTAGTTTGGGGATTGATCCAGGGCTATGGGGAGAGAGTGGGGCAGTGGGATTAGTTTGGGATTGATGCAGGGCTATGGAGAGAGAGCAGGGCAGTGGGATTAGTTTGGGATTGATACAGGGCTATGGGGAGAGAGCAGGGCAGTGGGATTAGTTTGGGATTGATGCAGGGCTATGGAGAGAGAGCAGGGCAGTGGGATTAGTTTGGGATTGATACAGGGCTATGGGGAGAGAGCGGGGCAGTGGGATTAGTTTGGGGATTGATACAGGGCTATGGGGAGAGAGTGGGGCAGTGGGATTAGTTTGGGGATTGATACAGGGGTATGGGGAGAGAGCAGGGCAGTGGGATTAGTTTGGGGATTGATGCAGGGCTATGGAGAGAGAGCAGGGCAGTGGGATTAGTTTGGGGATTGATACAGGGGTATGGGGAGAGAGCAGGGCAGTGGGATTAGTTTGGGGATTGATGCAGGGCTATGGAGAGAGAGCAGGGCAGTGGGATTAGTTTGGGATTGATGCAGGGCTATGGGGAGTGAGTGCGGGCAGTGGGATTAGTTTGGGGATTGATACAGGGCTATGGAGAGAGAGTGGGGCAGTGGGATTAGTTTGGGATTGATGCAGGGCTATGGAAAGAGAGCAGGGCAGTGGGATTAGTTTGAGATTAATACAGGGTTATGGGGAGAGGGCGGGGTAGTGGGATTAGTTTGGGGATTGATACAGGGCGATGGAGAGATGGCAGGGCAGTGGGATTAGTTTGGGATTGATGCAGGGCTATGGAGAGAGAGCAGGGCAGTGGGATTGATGCAGGGCTATGGGGAGCGAGTGGGGCAGTGGGATTAGTTTGAGATTGACACAGGGTTATGGGGAGAGGGCGGGGTAGTGGGATTAGTTTGGGGATTGATACAGGGCGATGGAGAGAGCAGGGCAGTGGGATTAGTTTGGGATTGATACAGGGCTATGGGGAGAGGGCGGGGTAGTGGGATTAGTTTGGGGATTGATACAGGGCTATGGAGAGAGCAGGGCAGTGGGATTAGTTTGGGATTGATACAGGGCTTTGGGGAGAGGACGGGGTAGTGGGATTAGTTTGGGGTTTGATACAGGGCTATGGGGAGAGAGTGGGGCAGTGGGATTAGTTTGGGGTTTGATGCAGGGCGATGGGGAGAGAGTGGGGCAGTGGGATTAGTTTGGGGATTGATACAGGGCTATGGAGAGAGCAGGGCAGTGGGATGAGTTTGGCATTGATGCAGGGCTATGGGGAGTGAGTGGGGCAGTGGGATTAGTTTGGGGATTGATACAGGGCTATGGGGAGAGGGCGGGGTATTGGGATTAGTTTGGGGATTGATACAGGGCTATGGAGAGAGCGGGGCAGTGGGATTAGTTTGGGATTGATGCAGGGCTATGGGGAGTGAGTGGGGCAGTGGGATTAGTTTGGGGATTGATGCAGGGCTATGGGGAGTGAGTGGGGCAGTGGGATTAGTTTGGGGATTGATACAGGGCTATGGGGAGAGGGTGGGGCAGTGGGATTACTTTGGGGATTGATACAGGGGTATGGGGAGAAAGCAGGGCAGTGGGATTAGTTTGGGATTGATGCAGGGCTATGGAGAGAGAGCAGGGCAGTGGGATTAGTATGGGATTGATACAGGACTATGGGGAGAGAGCGGGGCAGCGGGATTAGTTTGGGATTGATGCAGGGCTATGGGGAGTGAGTGGGGGCAGTGGGATTAGTTTGGGGATTGATACAGGGCTATGGGGAGAGAGTGGGGCAGTGGGATTAGTTTGGGATTGATGCAGGGCTATGGAGAGAGAGCAGGGCAGTGGGATTAGTTTGGGATTGATACAGGGCTTTGGGGAGACAGCGGGGCAGTGGGATTAGTTTGGGATTGATGCAGGGCTATGGGGAGTGAGTGCGGGCAGTGGGATTAGTTTGGGGATTGATACAGGGCTATGGGGAGAGAGTGGGGCAGTGGGATTAGTTTGGGGATTGATACAGGGGTATGGGGAGAGAGCAGGGCAGTGGGATTAGTTTGGGGATTGATGCAGGGCTATGGAGAGAGAGCAGGGCAGTGGGATTAGTTTGGGGATTGATGCAGGGCTATGGAGAGAGAGCAGGGCAGTGGGATTAGTTTGGGGATTGATGCAGGGCTATGGGGAGCGAGTGGGGCAGTGGGATTAGTTTGAGATTGATACAGGGTTATGGGGAGAGGGCGGGGTAGTGGGATTAGTTTGGGGATTGATACAGGGCTATGGGGAGAGAGTGGGGCAGTGGGATTAGTTTGAGATTGATACAGGGCTTTGGGGAGAGGACGGGGTAGTGGGATTAGTTTGGGGATTGATACAGGGCTATGGAGAGAGCAGGGCAGTGGGATTAGTTTGGGATTGATGCAGGGCTATGGGGAGAGCGGGGGCAGTGGAATTAGTTTGGGGATTGATCCAGGGCTATGGGGAGAGGGCGGGGTAGTGGGATTATTTTGGGATTGATACAGGGCTATGGGGAGAGAGTGGGGCAGCGGGATTAGTTTGGGATTGATGCAGGGCTCTGGGGAGTGATTGGGGGCAGTGGGATTAGTTTGGGGATTGATCCAGGGCTATGGGGAGAGAGTGGGGCAGTGGGATTAGTTTGGGATTGATGCAGGGCTATGGAGAGAGAGCAGGGCAGTGGGATTAGTTTGGGATTGATACAGGGCTATGGGGAGAGAGCAGGGCAGTGGGATTAGTTTGGGATTGATGCAGGGCTATGGAGAGAGAGCAGGGCAGTGGGATTAGTTTGGGATTGATACAGGGCTATGGGGAGAGAGCGGGGCAGTGGGATTAGTTTGGGGATTGATACAGGGCTATGGGGAGAGAGTGGGGCAGTGGGATTAGTTTGGGGATTGATACAGGGGTATGGGGAGAGAGCAGGGCAGTGGGATTAGTTTGGGGATTGATGCAGGGCTATGGAGAGAGAGCAGGGCAGTGGGATTAGTTTGGGGATTGATACAGGGGTATGGGGAGAGAGCAGGGCAGTGGGATTAGTTTGGGGATTGATGCAGGGCTATGGAGAGAGAGCAGGGCAGTGGGATTAGTTTGGGATTGATGCAGGGCTATGGGGAGTGAGTGCGGGCAGTGGGATTAGTTTGGGGATTGATACAGGGCTATGGAGAGAGAGTGGGGCAGTGGGATTAGTTTGGGATTGATGCAGGGCTATGGAAAGAGAGCAGGGCAGTGGGATTAGTTTGAGATTAATACAGGGTTATGGGGAGAGGGCGGGGTAGTGGGATTAGTTTGGGGATTGATACAGGGCGATGGAGAGATGGCAGGGCAGTGGGATTAGTTTGGGATTGATGCAGGGCTATGGAGAGAGAGCAGGGCAGTGGGATTGATGCAGGGCTATGGGGAGCGAGTGGGGCAGTGGGATTAGTTTGAGATTGACACAGGGTTATGGGGAGAGGGCGGGGTAGTGGGATTAGTTTGGGGATTGATACAGGGCGATGGAGAGAGCAGGGCAGTGGGATTAGTTTGGGATTGATACAGGGCTATGGGGAGAGGGCGGGGTAGTGGGATTAGTTTGGGGATTGATACAGGGCTATGGAGAGAGCAGGGCAGTGGGATTAGTTTGGGATTGATACAGGGCTTTGGGGAGAGGACGGGGTAGTGGGATTAGTTTGGGGTTTGATACAGGGCTATGGGGAGAGAGTGGGGCAGTGGGATTAGTTTGGGGTTTGATGCAGGGCGATGGGGAGAGAGTGGGGCAGTGGGATTAGTTTGGGGATTGATACAGGGCTATGGAGAGAGCAGGGCAGTGGGATGAGTTTGGCATTGATGCAGGGCTATGGGGAGTGAGTGGGGCAGTGGGATTAGTTTGGGGATTGATACAGGGCTATGGGGAGAGGGCGGGGTATTGGGATTAGTTTGGGGATTGATACAGGGCTATGGAGAGAGCGGGGCAGTGGGATTAGTTTGGGATTGATGCAGGGCTATGGGGAGTGAGTGGGGCAGTGGGATTAGTTTGGGGATTGATGCAGGGCTATGGGGAGTGAGTGGGGCAGTGGGATTAGTTTGGGGATTGATACAGGGCTATGGGGAGAGGGTGGGGCAGTGGGATTACTTTGGGGATTGATACAGGGGTATGGGGAGAAAGCAGGGCAGTGGGATTAGTTTGGGATTGATGCAGGGCTATGGAGAGAGAGCAGGGCAGTGGGATTAGTATGGGATTGATACAGGACTATGGGGAGAGAGCGGGGCAGCGGGATTAGTTTGGGATTGATGCAGGGCTATGGGGAGTGAGTGGGGGCAGTGGGATTAGTTTGGGGATTGATACAGGGCTATGGGGAGAGAGTGGGGCAGTGGGATTAGTTTGGGATTGATGCAGGGCTATGGAGAGAGAGCAGGGCAGTGGGATTAGTTTGGGATTGATACAGGGCTTTGGGGAGACAGCGGGGCAGTGGGATTAGTTTGGGATTGATGCAGGGCTATGGGGAGTGAGTGCGGGCAGTGGGATTAGTTTGGGGATTGATACAGGGCTATGGGGAGAGAGTGGGGCAGTGGGATTAGTTTGGGGATTGATACAGGGGTATGGGGAGAGAGCAGGGCAGTGGGATTAGTTTGGGGATTGATGCAGGGCTATGGAGAGAGAGCAGGGCAGTGGGATTAGTTTGGGGATTGATGCAGGGCTATGGAGAGAGAGCAGGGCAGTGGGATTAGTTTGGGGATTGATGCAGGGCTATGGAGAGAGAGCAGGGCAGTGGGATTAGTTTGGGATTGATACAGGGTTATGGGGAGAGGGCGGGGTAGTGGGATTACTTTGGGATTGATACAGGGTTATGGGGAGAGGGCGGGGTAGTGGGATTAGTTTGGGATTGATGCAGGGCTATGGGGAGCGAGTGGGGCAGTGGGATTAGTTTGGGATTGATACAGGGCTGTGGAGAGAGAGCAGGGCAGTGGGATAAGTTTGGGATTGATGCAGGGCTATGGGGAGCGAGTGGGGCAGTGGGATTAGTTTGGGATTGATGCAGGGCTATGGAAAGAGAGCAGGGCAGTGGGATTAGTTTGAGATTGATACAGGGCTATGGAGAGAGAGTGGGGCAGTGGGATTAGTCTGGGATTGATGCAAGGCTATGGGGAGCGTGTGGGGCAGTGGGATTAGTTTGGGATTGATACAGGGCTATGGAAAGAGAGCAGGGCAGTGGGATTAGTTTGAGATTGATACAGGGTTATGGGGAGAGAGCAGGGCAGTGGGATTAGTTTGGGATTGATGCAGGGCTATGGAGAGAGAGCAGGGCAGTGGGATTAGTTTGGGGATTGATGCAGGGCTATGGGGAGCGAGTGGGGCAGTGGGATTAGTTTGAGATTGATACAGGGTTATGGGGAGAGGGCGGGGTAGTGGGATTAGTTTGGGGATTGATACAGGGCTATGGGGAGAGAGTGGGGCAGTGGGATTAGTTTGAGATTGATACAGGGCTTTGGGGAGAGGACGGGGTAGTGGGATTAGTTTGGGGATTGATACAGGGCTATGGAGAGAACAGGGCAGTGGGATTAGTTTGGGATTGATGCAGGGCTATGGGGAGAGCGGGGGCAGTGGAATTAGTTTGGGGATTGATCCAGGGCTATGGGGAGAGGGCGGGGTAGTGGGATTAGTTTGGGGATTGATACAGGGCTATGGGGAGAGAGTGGGGCAGTGGGATTAGTTTGAGATTGATACAGGGCTTTGGGGAGAGGACGGGGTAGTGGGATTAGTTATGGGATTGATACAGGGCTATGGAGAGAGCAGGGCAGTGGGATTAGTTTGGGATTGATGCAGGGCTATGGGGAGTGAGTGGGGCAGTGGGATTAGTTTGGGGATTGATGCAGGGCTATGAGGAGTGAGTGGGGCAGTGGGATTAGTTTGGGGATTGATACAGGGCTGTGGGGAGAGAGTGGGGCAGTGGGATTAGTATGGGATTGATACAGGGCTATGGGGAGAGAGCAGGGCAGCGGGATTAGTTTGGGATTGATGCAGGGCTCTGGGGAGTGATTGGGGGCAGTGGGATTAGTTTGGGGATTGATACAGGGCTATGGGGAGAGAGTGGGGCAGTGGGATTAGTTTGGGATTGATGCAGGGCTCTGGGGAGTGATTGGGGGCAGTGGGATTAGTTTGGGATTGATGCAGGGCTATGGAGAGAGAGCAGGGCAGTGGGATTAGTTTGGGATTGATGCAGGGCTATGGAGAGAGAGCAGGGCAGTGGGATTAGTTTGGGATTGATACAGGGCTATGGGGAGAGAGCAGGGCAGTGGGATTAGTTTGGGATTGATGCAGGGCTATGGAGAGAGAGCAGGGCAGTGGGATTAGTTTGGGATTGATACAGGGCTATGGGGAGAGAGCGGGGCAGTGGGATTAGTTTGGGATTGATGCAGGGCTATGGAGAGAGAGCAGGGCAGTGGGATTAGTTTGGGATTGATGCAGGGCTATGGAAAGAGAGCAGGGCAGTGGGATTAGTTTGAGATTAATACAGGGTTATGGGGAGAGGGCGGGGTAGTGGGATTAGTTTGGGGATTGATACAGGGCTATGGAGAGAGGGCAGGGCAGTGGGATTAGTTTGGGATTGATGCAGGGCTATGGAGAGAGAGCAGGGCAGTGGGATTGATGCAGGGCTATGGGGAGCGAGTGGGACAGTGGGATTAGTTTGAGATTGACACAGGGTTATGGGGAGAGGGCGGGGTAGTGGGATTAGTTTGGGGATTGATACAGGGCGATGGAGAGAGCAGGGCAGTGGGATTAGTTTGGGATTGATACAGGGCTATGGGGAGAGGGCGGGGTAGTGGGATTAGTTTGGGGATTGATACAGGGCTATGGAGAGAGCAGGGCAGTGGGATTAGTTTGGGATTGATACAGGGCTTTGGGGAGAGGACGGGGTAGTGGGATTAGTTTGGGGTTTGATACAGGGCTATGGGGAGAGAGTGGGGCAGTGGGATTAGTTTGGGATTGATGCAGGGCTATGGGGAGAGCGGGGGCAGTGGAATTAGTTTGGGGATTGATCCAGGGCTATGGGGAGAGGGCGGGGTAGTGGGATTAGTTTGGGGATTGATACAGGGCTATGGGGAGAGAGTGGGGCAGTGGGATTAGTTTGGGGATTGATACAGGGGTATGGGGAGAGAGCAGGGCAGTGGGATTAGTTTGGGGATTGATGCAGGGCTATGGAGAGAGAGCAGGGCAGTGGGATTAGTTTGGGGATTGATACAGGGGTATGGGGAGAGAGCAGGGCAGTGGATTAGTTTGGGGATTGATGCAGGGCTATGGAGAGAGAGCAGGGCAGTGGGATTAGTTTGGGATTGATGCAGGGCTATGGGGAGTGAGTGCGGGCAGTGGGATTAGTTTGGGGATTGATACAGGGCTATGGAGAGAGAGTGGGGCAGTGGGATTAGTTTGGGATTGATGCAGGGCTATGGAAAGAGAGCAGGGCAGTGGGATTAGTTTGAGATTAATACAGGGTTATGGGGAGAGGGCGGGGTAGTGGGATTAGTTTGGGGATTGATACAGGGCGATGGAGAGAGGGCAGGGCAGTGGGATTAGTTTGGGATTGATGCAGGGCTCTGGAGAGAGAGCAGGGCAGTGGGATTGATGCAGGGCTATGGGGAGCGAGTGGGGCAGTTGGATTAGTTTGAGATTGACACAGGGTTATGGGGAGAGGGCGGGGTAGTGGGATTAGTTTGGGGATTGATACAGGGCGATGGAGAGAGCAGGGCAGTGGGATTAGTTTGGGATTGATACAGGGCTATGGGGAGAGGGCGGGGTAGTGGGATTAGTTTGGGGATTGATACAGGGCTATGGAGAGAGCAGGGCAGTGGGATTAGTTTGGGATTGATACAGGGCTTTGGGGAGAGGACGGGGTAGTGGGATTAGTTTGGGGTTTGATACAGGGCTATGGGGAGAGAGTGGGGCAGTGGGATTAGTTTGGGGTTTGATACAGGGCGATGGGGAGAGAGTGGGGCAGTGGGATTAGTTTGGGGATTGATACAGGGCTATGGAGAGAGCAGGGCAGTGGGATGAGTTTGGCATTGATGCAGGGCTATGGGGAGTGAGTGGGGCAGTGGGATTAGTTTGGGGATTGATACAGGGCTATGGGGAGAGGGCGGGGTATTGGGATTAGTTTGGGGATTGATACAGGGCTATGGAGAGAGCGGGGCAGTGGGATTAGTTTGGGATTGATGCAGGGCTATGGGGAGTGAGTGGGGCAGTGGGATTAGTTTGGGGATTGATGCAGGGCTATGGGGAGTGAGTGGGGCAGTGGGATTAGTTTGGGGATTGATACAGGGCTATGGGGAGAGAGTGGGGCAGTGGGATTACTTTGGGGATTGATACAGGGGTATGGGGAGAGAGCAGGGCAGTGGGATTAGTTTGGACTGATGCAGGGCTATGGAGAGAGAGCAGGGCAGTGGGATTAGTATGGGATTGATACAGGACTATGGGGAGAGAGCGGGGCAGCGGGATTAGTTTGGGATTGATGCAGGGCTATGGGGAGTGAGTGGGGGCAGTGGGATTAGTTTGGGGATTGATACAGGGCTATGGGGAGAGAGTGGGGCAGTGGGATTAGTTTGGGATTGATGCAGGGCTATGGAGAGAGAGCAGGGCAGTGGGATTAGTTTGGGATTGATACAGGGCTTTGGGGTAACAGCGGGGCAGTGGGATTAGTTTGGGGATTGATACAGGGCTATGGGGAGAGAGTGGGGCAGTGGGATTAGTTTGGGGATTGATACAGGGGTATGGGGAGAGAGCAGGGCAGTGGGATTAGTTTGGGGATTGATGCAGGGCTATGGAGAGAGAGCAGGGCAGTGGGATTAGTTTGGGGATTGATGCAGGGCTATGGAGAGAGAGCAGGGCAGTGGGATTAGTTTGGGATTGATACAGGGTTATGGGGAGAGGGCGGGGTAGTGGTATTAGTTTGGGATTGATACAGGCCAATGGAGAGAGAGCAGGGCAGTGGGATTAGTTTGGGATTGATACAGGGTTATGGAAAGAGAGCAGGGCAGTGGGATTAGTTTGGGATTGATGCAAGGCTATGGGGAGCGAGTGGGGCAGTGGGATTAGTTTGGGATTGATGCAAGGCTATGGGGAGCGAGTGGGGCAGTGGGATTAGTTTGGGATTGATACAGGGCTATGGAAAGAGAGCAGGGCAGTGGGATTAGTTTGAGATTGATACAGGGTTATGGGGAGAGAGCAGGGCAGTGGGATTAGTTTGGGATTGATGCAGGGCTATGGAGAGAGAGCAGGGCAGTGGGATTAGTGTGGGGATTGATGCAGGGCTATGGGGAGCGAGTGGGGCAGTGGGATTAGTTTGAGATTGATACAGGGTTATGGGGAGAGGGCGGGGTAGTGGGATTAGTTTGGGGATTGATACAGGGCTATGGGGAGAGAGTGGGGCAGTGGGATTAGTTTGAGATTGATACAGGGCTTTGGGGAGAGGACGGGGTAGTGGGATTAGTTTGGGGATTGATACAGGGCTATGGAGAGAGCAGGGCAGTGGGATTAGTTTGGGATTGATGCAGGGCTATGGGGAGAGCGGGGGCAGTGGAATTAGTTTGGGGATTGATCCAGGGCTATGGGGAGAGGGCGGGGTAGTGGGATTAGTTTGGGGATTGATACAGGGCTATGGGGAGAGAGTGGGGCAGTGGGATTAGTTTGAGATTGATACAGGGCTTTGGGGAGAGGACGGGGTAGTGGGATTAGTTATGGGATTGATACAGGGCTATGGAGAGAGCAGGGCAGTGGGATTAGTTTGGGATTGATGCAGGGCTATGGGGAGTGAGTGGGGCAGTGGGATTAGTTTGGGGATTGATGCAGGGCTATGAGGAGTGAGTGGGGCAGTGGGATTAGTTTGGGGATTGATACAGGGCTGTGGGGAGAGAGTGGGGCAGTGGGATTAGTATGGGATTGATACAGGGCTATGGGGAGAGAGCAGGGCAGCGGGATTAGTTTGGGATTGATGCAGGGCTCTGGGGAGTGATTGGGGGCAGTGGGATTAGTTTGGGGATTGATACAGGGCTATGGGGAGAGAGTGGGGCAGTGGGATTAGTTTGGGATTGATGCAGGGCTCTGGGGAGTGATTGGGGGCAGTGGGATTAGTTTGGGATTGATGCAGGGCTATGGAGAGAGAGCAGGGCAGTGGGATTAGTTTGGGATTGATGCAGGGCTATGGAGAGAGAGCAGGGCAGTGGGATTAGTTTGGGATTGATACAGGGCTATGGGGAGAGAGCAGGGCAGTGGGATTAGTTTGGGATTGATGCAGGGCTATGAAGAGAGAGCAGGGCAGTGGGATTAGTTTGGGATTGATACAGGGCTATGGGGAGAGAGCGGGGCAGTGGGATTAGTTTGGGATTGATGCAGGGCTATGGAGAGAGAGCAGGGCAGTGGGATTAGTTTGGGATTGATGCAGGGCTATGGAAAGAGAGCAGGGCAGTGGGATTAGTTTGAGATTAATACAGGGTTATGGGGAGAGGGCGGGGTAGTGGGATTAGTTTGGGGATTGATACAGGGCTATGGAGAGAGGGCAGGGCAGTGGGATTAGTTTGGGATTGATGCAGGGCTATGGAGAGAGAGCAGGGCAGTGGGATTGATGCAGGGCTATGGGGAGCGAGTGGGGCAGTGGGATTAGTTTGAGATTGACACAGGGTTATGGGGAGAGGGCGGGGTAGTGGGATTAGTTTGGGGATTGATACAGGGCGATGGAGAGAGCAGGGCAGTGGGATTAGTTTGGGATTGATACAGGGCTATGGGGAGAGGGCGGGGTAGTGGGATTAGTTTGGGGATTGATACAGGGCTATGGAGAGAGCAGGGCAGTGGGATTAGTTTGGGATTGATACAGGGCTTTGGGGAGAGGACGGGGTAGTGGGATTAGTTTGGGGTTTGATACAGGGCTATGGGGAGAGAGTGGGGCAGTGGGATTAGTTTGGGGTTTGATACAGGGCTATGGGGAGAGAGTGGGGCAGTGGGATTAGTTTGGGGATTGATACAGGGCGATGGGGAGAGAGTGGGGCAGTGGGATTAGTTTGGGGATTGATACAGGGCTATGGGGGGAGAGTGGGGCAGTGGGATTAGTTTGGGGATTGATACAGGGCTATGGAGAGAGCAGGGCAGTGGGATGAGTTTGGCATTGATGCAGGGCTATGGGGAGTGAGTGGGGCAGTGGGATTAGTTTGGGGATTGATACAGGGCGATGGGGAGAGAGTGGGGCAGTGGGATTAGTTTGGGGATTGATACAGGGCTATGGAGAGAGCAGGGCAGTGGGATGAGTTTGGCATTGATGCAGGGCTATGGGGAGTGAGTGGGGCAGTGGGATTAGTTTGGGGATTGATGCAGGGCTATGGGGAGTGAGTGGGGCAGTGGGATTAGTTTGGGGATTGATACAGGGCTATGGGGAGAGAGTGGGACAGTGGGATTAGTTTGAGATTGACACAGGGTTATGGGGAGAGGGCGGGGTAGTGGGATTAGTTTGGGGATTGATACAGGGCGATGGAGAGAGCAGGGCAGTGGGATTAGTTTGGGATTGATACAGGGCTATGGGGAGAGGGCGGGGTAGTGGGATTAGTTTGGGGATTGATACAGGGCTATGGAGAGAGCAGGGCAGTGGGATTAGTTTGGGATTGATACAGGGCTTTGGGGAGAGGACGGGGTAGTGGGATTAGTTTGGGGTTTGATACAGGGCTATGGGGAGAGAGTGGGGCAGTGGGATTAGTTTGGGGTTTGATGCAGGGCGATGGGGAGAGAGTGGGGCAGTGGGATTAGTTTGGGGATTGATACAGGGCTATGGAGAGAGCAGGGCAGTGGGATGAGTTTGGCATTGATGCAGGGCTATGGGGAGTGAGTGGGGCAGTGGGATTAGTTTGGGGATTGATACAGGGCTATGGGGAGAGGGCGGGGTATTGGGATTAGTTTGGGGATTGATACAGGGCTATGGAGAGAGCGGGGCAGTGGGATTAGTTTGGGATTGATGCAGGGCTATGGGGAGTGAGTGGGGCAGTGGGATTAGTTTGGGGATTGATGCAGGGCTATGGGGAGTGAGTGGGGCAGTGGGATTAGTTTGGGGATTGATACAGGGCTATGGGGAGAGAGTGGGGCAGTGGGATTACTTTGGGGATTGATACAGGGGTATGGGGAGAGAGCAGGGCAGTGGGATTAGTTTGGGATTGATGCAGGGCTATGGAGAGAGAGCAGGGCAGTGGGATTAGTATGGGATTGATACAGGGCTATGGGGAGAGAGCGGGGCAGCGGGATTAGTTTGGGATTGATGCAGGGCTATGGGGAGTGAGTGGGGGCAGTGGGATTAGTTTGGGGATTGATACAGGGCTATGGGGAGAGAGTGGGGCAGTGGGATTAGTTTGGGATTGATGCAGGGCTATGGAGAGAGAGCAGGGCAGTGGGATTAGTTTGGGATTGATACAGGGCTTTGGGGAGAGAGTGGGGCAGTGGGATTAGTTTGGGATTGATGCAGGGCTATGGAGAGAGAGCAGGGCAGTGGGATTAGTTTGGGATTGATGCAGGGCTATGGAGAGAGAGCAGGGCAGTGGGATTAGTTTGGGATTGATACAGGGCTATGGGGAGAGAGCAGGGCAGTGGGATTAGTTTGGGATTGATGCAGGGCTATGGAGAGAGAGCAGGGCAGTGGGATTAGTTTGGGATTGATACAGGGCTATGGGGAGAGAGCGGGGCAGTGGGATTAGTTTGGGATTGATGCAGGGCTATGGAGAGAGAGCAGGGCAGTGGGATTAGTTTGGGATTGATGCAGGGCTATGGAAAGAGAGCAGGGCAGTGGGATTAGTTTGAGATTAATACAGGGTTATGGGGAGAGGGCGGGGTAGTGGGATTAGTTTGGGGATTGATACAGGGCTATGGAGAGAGGGCAGGGCAGTGGGATTAGTTTGGGATTGATGCAGGGCTATGGAGAGAGAGCAGGGCAGTGGGATTGATGCAGGGCTATGGGGAGCGAGTGGGGCAGTGGGATTAGTTTGAGATTGACACAGGGTTATGGGGAGAGGGCGGGGTAGTGGGATTAGTTTGGGGATTGATACAGGGCGATGGAGAGAGCAGGGCAGTGGGATTAGTTTGGGATTGATACAGGGCTATGGGGAGAGGGCGGGGTAGTGGGATTAGTTTGGGGATTGATACAGGGCTATGGAGAGAGCAGGGCAGTGGGATTAGTTTGGGATTGATACAGGGCTTTGGGGAGAGGACGGGGTAGTGGGATTAGTTTGGGGTTTGATACAGGGCTATGGGGAGAGAGTGGGGCAGTGGGATTAGTTTGGGGTTTGATACAGGGCGATGGGGAGAGAGTGGGGCAGTGGGATTAGTTTGGGGATTGATACAGGGCTATGGAGAGAGCAGGGCAGTGGGATGAGTTTGGCATTGATGCAGGGCTATGGGGAGTGAGTGGGGCAGTGGGATTAGTTTGGGGATTGATACAGGGCTGTGGGGAGAGGGCGGGGTATTGGGATTAGTTTGGGGATTGATACAGGGCTATGGAGAGAGCGGGGCAGTGGGATTAGTTTGGGATTGATGCAGGGCTATGGGGAGTGAGTGGGGCAGTGGGACTAGTTTGGGGATTGATGCAGGGCTATGGGGAGTGAGTGGGGCAGTGGGATTAGTTTGGGGATTGATACAGGGCTATGGGGAGAGAGTGGGGCAGTGGGATTACTTTGGGGATTGATACAGGGGTATGGGGAGAGAGCAGGGCAGTGGGATTAGTTTGGGATTGATGCAGGGCTATGGAGAGAGAGCAGGGCAGTGGGATTAGTATGGGATTGATACAGGGATATGGGGAGAGAGCGGGGCAGCGGGATTAGTTTGGGATTGATGCAGGGCTATGGGGAGTGAGTGGGGGCAGTGGGATTAGTTTGGGGATTGATACAGGGCTATGGGGAGAGAGTGGGGCAGTGGGATTAGTTTGGGATTGATGCAGGGCTATGGAGAGAGAGCAGGGCAGTGGGATTAGTTTGGGGATTGATACAGGGCTATGGAGAGAGCAGGGCAGTGGGATGAGTTTGGCATTGATGCAGGGCTATGGGGAGTGAGTGGGGCAGTGGGATTAGTTTGGGGATTGATACAGGGCTATGGGGAGAGGGCGGGGTATTGGGATTAGTTTGGGGATTGAGACAGGGCTATGGAGAGAGCGGGGCAGTGGGATTAGTTTGGGATTGATGCAGGGCTATGGGGAGTGAGTGGGGCAGTGGGATTAGTTTGGGGATTGATGCAGGGCTATGAGGAGTGAGTGGGGCAGTGGGATTAGTTTGGGGATTGATACAGGGCTATGGGGAGAGAGTGGGGCAGTGGGATTACTTTGGGGATTGATACAGGGGTATGGGGAGAGAGCAGGGCAGTGGGATTAGTTTGGGATTGATGCAGGGCTATGGAGAGAGAGCAGGGCAGTGGGATTAGTATGGGATTGATACAGGGCTATGGGGAGAGAGCGGGGCAGCGGGATTAGTTTGGGATTGATGCAGGGCTATGGGGAGTGAGTGGGGGCAGTGGGATTAGTTTGGGGATTGATACAGGGCTATGGGGAGAGAGTGGGGCAGTGGGATTAGTTTGGGATTGATGCAGGGCTATGGAGAGAGAGCAGGGCAGTGGGATTAGTTTGGGATTGATACAGGGCTTTGGGGAGACAGCGGGGCAGTGGTATTAGTTTGGGATTGATACAGGCCTATGGAGAGAGTGCAGGGCAGTGGGATTAGTTTGGGATTGATACAGGGTTATGGGGAGAGGGCGGGGTAGTGGGATTAGTTTGGGATTGATGCAGGGCTATGGGGAGCGAGTGGGGCAGTGGGATTAGTTTGGGATTGATACAGGGCTATGGAGAGAGAGCAGGGCAGTGGGATAAGTTTGGGATTGATGCAGGGCTATGGGGAGCGAGTGGGGCAGTGGGATTAGTTTGGGATTGATGCAGGGCTATGGAAAGAGAGCAGGGCAGTGGGATTAGTTTGAGATTGATACAGGGCTAAGGAGAGAGAGTGGGGCAGTGGGATTAGTTTGGGATTGATGCAAGGCTATGGGGAGCGAGTGGAGCAGTGGGATTAGTTTGGGATTGATACAGGGCTATGGAAAGAGAGCAGGGCAGTGGGATTAGTTTGAGATTGATACAGGGTTATGGGGAGAGAGCAGGGCAGTGGGATTAGTTTGGGATTGATGCAGGGCTATGGAGAGAGAGCAGGGCAGTGGGATTAGTTTGGGGATTGATGCAGGGCTATGGGGAGCGAGTGGGGCAGTGGGATTAGTTTGAGATTGATACAGGGTTATGGGGAGAGGGCGGGGTAGTGGGATTAGTTTGGGGATTGATACAGGGCTATGGGGAGAGAGTGGGGCAGTGGGATTAGTTTGAGATTGATACAGGGCTTTGGGGAGAGGACGGGGTAGTGGGATTAGTTTGGGGATTGATACAGGGCTATGGAGAGAGCAGGGCAGTGGGATTAGTTTGGGATTGATGCAGGGCTATGGGGAGAGCGGGGGCAGTGGAATTAGTTTGGGGATTGATCCAGGGCTATGGGGAGAGGGCGGGGTAGTGGGATTAGTTTGGGGATTGATACAGGGCTATGGGGAGAGAGTGGGGCAGTGGGATTAGTTTGAGATTGATACAGGGCTTTGGGGAGAGGACGGGGTAGTGGGATTAGTTATGGGATTGATACAGGGCTATGGAGAGAGCAGGGCAGTGGGATTAGTTTGGGATTGATGCAGGGCTATGGGGAGTGAGTGGGGCAGTGGGATTAGTTTGGGGATTGATGCAGGGCTATGAGGAGTGAGTGGGGCAGTGGGATTAGTTTGGGGATTGATACAGGGCTGTGGGGAGAGAGTGGGGCAGTGGGATTAGTATGGGATTGATACAGGGCTATGGGGAGAGAGCAGGGCAGCGGGATTAGTTTGGGATTGATGCAGGGCTCTGGGGAGTGATTGGGGGCAGTGGGATTAGTTTGGGGATTGATACAGGGCTATGGGGAGAGAGTGGGGCAGTGGGATTAGTTTGGGATTGATGCAGGGCTATGGAGAGAGAGCAGGGCAGTGGGATTAGTTTGGGATTGATGCAGGGCTATGGAGAGAGAGCAGGGCAGTGGGATTAGTTTGGGATTGATACAGGGCTATGGGGAGAGAGCAGGGCAGTGGGATTAGTTTGGGATTGATGCAGGGCTATGGAGAGAGAGCAGGGCAGTGGGATTAGTTTGGAATTGATACAGGGCTATGGGGAGAGAGCGGGGCAGTGGGATTAGTTTGGGATTGATGCAGGGCTATGGGGAGTGAGTGCGGGCAGTGGGATTAGTTTGGGGATTGATACAGGGCTATGGGGAGAGAGTGGGGCAGTGGGATTAGTTTGGGGATTGATACAGGGGTATGGGGAGAGAGCAGGGCAGTGGGATTAGTTTGGGGATTGATGCAGGGCTATGGAGAGAGAGCAGGGCAGTGGGATTAGTTTGGGGATTGATACAGGGGTATGGGGAGAGAGCAGGGCAGTGGGATTAGTTTGGGGATTGATGCAGGGCTATGGAGAGAGAGCAGGGCAGTGGGATTAGTTTGGGATTGATGCAGGGCTATGGGGAGTGAGTGCGGGCAGTGGGATTAGTTTGGGGATTGATACAGGGCTATGGGGAGAGAGTGGGGCAGTGGGATTAGTTTGCGGATTGATACAGGGGTATGGGGAGAGAGCAGGGCAGTGGGATTAGTTTGGGGATTGATGCAGGGCTATGGAGAGAGAGCAGGGCAGTGGGATTAGTTTGGGGATTGATACAGGGCTATGGAGAGAGAGCAGGGCAGTGGGATTAGTTTGGGATTGATACAGGGCTATGGAGAGAGAGCAGGGCAGTGGGATTAGTTTGGGGATTGATGCAGGGCAGTGGAGAGAGAGCAGGGCAGTGGGATTAGTTTGGGATTGATACAGGGTTATGGGGAGAGGGCGGGGTAGTGGGATTAGTTTGGGATTGATACAGGGCTATGGAGAGAGAGCAGGGCAGTGGTATTAGTTTGGGATTGATGCAGGGCTATGGGGAGCGAATGGGGCAGTGGGATTAGTTTGGGATTGATACAGGGCTATGGAGAGAGAGTGGGGCAGTGGGATTAGTTTGGGATTGATGCAGGGCTATGGAGAGAGAGCAGGGCAGTGGGATTAGTTTGGGATTGATGCAGGGCTATGGAAAGAGAGCAGGGCAGTGGGATTAGTTTGGGATTGATGCAGGGCTATGGAAAGAGAGCAGGGCAGTGGGATTAGTTTGAGATTGATACAGGGCTATGGAGAGAGAGCAGGGCAGTGGGATTAGTTTGGGGATTGATGCAGGGCAGTGGAGAGAGAGCAGGGCAGTGGGATTAGTTTGGGATTGATACAGGGTTATGGGGAGAGGGCGGGTAGTGGGATTAGTTTGGGATTGATACAGGGCTATGGAGAGAGAGCAGGGCAGTGGTATTAGTTTGGGATTGATGCAGGGCTATGGGGAGCGAATGGGGCAGTGGGATTAGTTTGGGATTGATACAGGGCTATGGAGAGAGAGTGGGGCAGTGGGATTAGTTTGGGATTGATGCAGGGCTATGGAGAGAGAGCAGGGCAGTGGGATTAGTTTGGGATTGATGCAGGGCTATGGAAAGAGAGCAGGGCAGTGGGATTAGTTTGGGATTGATGCAGGGCTATGGAAAGAGAGCAGGGCAGTTGGATTAGTTTGAGATTGATACAGGGTTATGGGGAGAGAGCGGGGTAGTGGGATTAGTTTGGGATTGATGCAGGGCTATGGAAAGAGAGCAGGGCAGTGGGATTAGTTTGAGATTGATACAGGGTTATGGGGAGAGAGCGGGGTAGTGGGATTAGTTTGGGGATTGATACAGGGCTATGGAGAGAGAGCAGGGCAGTGGGATTAGTTTGGGATTGATGCAGGGCTATGGAGAGAGAGCAGGGCAGTGGGATTAGTTTGGGATTGATGCAGGGCTATGGGGAGCGAGTGGGGCAGTGGGATTAGTTTGAGATTGATACAGGGTTATGGGGAGAGGGCGGGGTAGTCGGATTAGTTTGGGGATTGATACAGGGATATGGGGAGTGAGTGGGGCAGTGGGATTAGTTTGGGGATTGATACAGGGCTATGGGGAGAGAGTGGGGCAGTGGATTAGTTTGGGATTGATACAGGGTTATGGGGAGAGAGCAGGGCAGTGGGATTAGTTTGGGGATTGATACAGGGCTATGGAGAGAGAGCAGGGCAGTGGGATTAGTTTGGGATTGATACAGGGTTATGGGGAGAGGGCGGGGTAGTGGGATTAGTTTGGGGATTGATGCAGGGCTATGGAGAGAGCAGGGCAGTGGGATTAGTTTGGGATTGATACAGGGTTATGGGGAGAGGGCGGGGTAGTGGGATTAGTTTGGGGATTGATGCAGGGCTATGGAGAGAGCAGGGCAGTGGGATTAGTTTGGGATTGATACAGGGATTTGGGGAGAGGACGGGGTAGTGGGATTAGTTTGGGGTTTGATACAGGGCTATGGGGAGAGAGTGGGGCAGCTTTCCACTGTCAGACTGTGAGGAGGGGGAGCTCTGTTCCGGATTTGAGGGGGGAGGGGCGGGGTGTGGTGGTGTCGTCGGGGAGTACCTGGACTTTAAAAAGCGGATCGTGATGCAAAAGGGCGTATTGGATAGCTTCCTCTGACAGTCTGTTGAAGTTGGCCTGTTCTAAGACTGGACGCAGGTTGTCGAGCAGAATCATTTCCTGGTCCGAATGTACTGGCTCCTCCGCCAACAGCTCTGGCAGTGTGTCTCGATCTGGGTTAATCGGTTCATACAGTGCCTGCAAAAAGCAGCAATAAAAATCATTGGACAGCAGTTCTGGAAAAGACTGTCGCAAACACCGACACCCGGAGCTCTCCTCTTCCCTCCGAGCTCCAAAGTCCCAGTCCCACCCCGATCACATCCCCACACACAATCTCGCTCCCCTCTCCTGTGTCCCTCACGCTCCCCCTCCTTCTTCCACCCCCCCGTATCCCACCTGCTCGTTTGATTCAGGCAACACGGATTGCCAGTACCGCTGAAGTGTCGTCACTGCTCCAATGCAGGGGTACGGGGCAGCCTAGTGGTTCGGTGGGTGCCTCCACATAATAGTGACCAGTTAATGACCCTTGGAAGTGGCCGATGACACAGTAATGGAGAAGGCGGTAGGGAAGGATGAAAGTCGCTGACAGTGCTCCAAGTGGAAAACGTCAGCCGGGTTGCTAGCATGCATCCTCGGGGACTGAGGGAAGCGAGGGTGCAAACTGCGGAGCCTCTGGCCACAGTCTTCCACTCTTCCTCAGCTATGCAAGTGGTGCCAGAGGACTGCAAGTGTTTACACCCCTGTTCGAAAAAGGGACCAGGGATAAACACGGCAACTACAGGCCAGTCAGCAGTGGGGGAGACTTTTCGAGATGATAATCCGAGACAAAATTGGCGGATGAGGGCTGCGCGGCGGATGCTGTTTATCCGGACTAACAAAAGGCGTTTGATAAAGTAACAGACGAGAGACTTGGCTGCAAAATTGAAGTCCCTGGGAGGAAAGAGACAGTGCCCTGCGTGGATACAACACTGGCTCAAGAGACAGAAAGCAGGGAGTCGTGGCGAATGGTTGTGCTGCAGGCTGGAGGGACGTCTGCTGCGGTTCTCCCCAGGCGTCTTTTTGACGCGCAGACATATTAATGAGCTGGACTGGGGCAGACAGAGCATTATTCAGAAGTTTGCAGCTGACACTGAACTCGGACGTGTCGTGAGCAGTGAGGCGGACGCTCAAGGGCGTCAGGAGAACATAGACTGGCGGAATGAGCAGACTGGAAACAGATGCATTTTCGTGCAGAGAAGTGTAAAGCGATTCCTTTTGACAGGACGAATGAGGAGTGGAAACACGAACAAAATGGTATCGTTGTAAAGGGGGTGCAGTGACTTGATGGTGTACAGATACATCTTTGAAGGCTGGCTGGACAAGTTGAGAAAACTGGTTTAAAATAAGGCATGCAGGATCCTTGGCTCTACAATTGGAGGCATACGGTACAAGAGCAAAGAATTTAAGAGAAACCTTTTATAAAACACTGGTTCAGCCCCAAGTGGAAAATGATGTCCAATTCTGGTCGCTGTACGTTCAAAAGGATATCAACACCTCAGAGAGGGTGCAGAGGAGATTGACCAGAATGGTCCCGGGGATGAGGGACTTCAGTTAATGTGGAGAGACTGGGAGAAGCTGGGGTTGTTCTCCTTAGAGCACAGAAGGTTAAGAGGGAGATTTAATAGAGATGTTCAAAATCAGGAAGGGTTTGGACAGAGTAAATAAGACAAATTAGTACTGACCCTCTGACAGTGCAGCACTCCCTCAGGACTGACCCTCCGACAGTGCAGCACTCCCCCAGTACAGACTCTCCGACAGCGCGGCGCTCCCTCAGTACTGACCCTCCGACAGTGCGGCACTCCCTCAGTACAGGCCCTCCGACAGTGCAGCGCTCCCTCAGTACTGACCCTCCGACAGTGCGGCACTCCCTCAGTACAGGCCCTCCGACAGTGCGGCGCTCCCTCAGTACTGACCCTCCGACAGTGCGGCGCTCCCTCAGTACCGACCCTCCGACAGTGCGGCGCTCCCTCAGTACTGATCCTCCGACAGCACGGCACTCCCTCAGTACTGACCCTCTGACACTGGAGCTACTTCTGGTGCACAGTATCTTTGAAGGTGGCAGGACATATTGAGAGAGTGGTTAGTAAAGCATATGGGATCTTGGGCTTTATAAAGAGGCATTGAGTACAGAACCAGGGAAGTTGTGCTCAACCTTTATAAAGCTCGAGTTAGACCCAAACTGGAGTATTGCATCCAGTTGTGATCACCACACTTTGGAAAGAGGGTGAGGGTCCGAGAGGGTGCAAAGGAGGTTTACCAGAATGGTTCCAGAGATGGGGGATTTTAGTTACAAGGTTAGGGTGGAGTTGCTGGGATCGTTGTCCCTGGAGCCAGGGAGATTGAGAGGCGATTTGACAGAGGCATACAAGATTACGAGGGGTTTGGATAGTGTAGACAAAAGGAAACAGTTCCCGTTAACGAACGGGGCAAGGACTCGGGGACTTTTGGGCAGGAGATGCAGTGGGGGACGTGAGGGAGAGCTTTTCGGATAGCTCCGCGGAGAGCTGGCATAGATTCGATGGGCCCCGTTATGGGCTGCGCAAGACTCTAGATCACGGGGCTCGACTCTCCGGAGTGGGGCTGAAGTGCCGTGAGCCCAGCTGCAGTCCAAGACCAGACTGACCCTCTCCCGCCCACCACCTCTCTCCGAGTGCTGCACTGCCAGAGCTGCGAGGTGCCAGACTGCAGCCCAGGCTGCTCGCTCGGTTGCAACTCGCAACCTTCGGCGTCACTCAAGACCAGGGCCGGCCAGCCAGACCACCCAAGCCAGGCCGAGGAACCTCACCATCAGCCGCTCCATCGTCTCGTTGTAATGTCGCAAGGTGATCGCCTCGGCCTCGTCGATCAGCGTCTTCAGTGAGGCCCTCTTCGGCTCCGAGACAGAGCTCAGCTCCTGGGGGAAGGGGTGAGAAAGAAGCGGAGAGAGGGTGTCAGCAGGTGAAGGGCAGAAGAGACACGGGGTACGATCCTGTAGAATGTTACCGCACAGGGAAACAAGGCAGCATGACCCCCTCTCCGTTTCCCCCCTCTCCCCTGTCCATTTCTCTCTGATTCCCCCCTCTCCCCGTCCGTTTCTCTCTGATTCCCCCCTCTCCCCGTGTCCGTTTCTCTCTGATTCCCCCCTCTCCCAGTGTCCGTTTCTCTCTGATTCCCCCCTCTCCCAGTGTCCGTTTCTCTGATTCCCCCCTCTCCCAGTGTCCGTTTCTCTGATTTCCCCCCTCTCCCAGTGTCCGTTTCTCTCTGATTCCCCCCTCTCCCAGTGTCCGTTTCTCTGATTCCCCCCTCTCCCAGTGTCCGTTTCTCTCTGATTCCCCCCTCTCCCAGTGTCCGTTTCTCTCTGATTCCCCCCTCTCCCAGTGTCCGTTTCTCTCTGATTCCCCCCTCTCCCAGTGTCCGTTTCTCTCTGATTCCCCCCTCTCCCAGTGTCCGTTTCTCTCTCATTCCCCCTCCCCAGTCCGTTTCTCTCTGAATCTCTCTCCTTCATGCCATCACCACCACCCCCCCCGATTAGCCCTCCCCTTCCCCCGCCACAGTCTCACCCCAGTACTCCCATGTCTGCTCCCTCCCCCCTCACCCTGTCTCCACTCCTGCTACCCAGCTCTTTTACCTTCATTAACATCTGCTGCAGGACGTGCTTGTTGAAGGGGATGAACTGTTCCATGTAGTCAGCTGACAGCTCCCTCGGCCAGCTCCCCCCATTACTCGGTGATTTGGAGTCACTGGTCTTCACCCCGTTCCTCAGGCATGTTGGGTTGTCACTCTTCACCCTGCTACTCAGGGGGTTGGGATTCGGCTTCCCTATCCTGGTTACCAGGCCGGGCGTCCTGCACGCAAAGGGACCCAGGGCTTGGAGCGGGGTATAACCAACAGCGGCTCGAAACAACGGCAATAGGTGCAGCATCCTGTTTGAGAGCAGCAAAGAGAAGGGGAGGTGAGCAAGGAGGGTTGGAGGTGAGGGTTGAGGGAAGACACTGGAGGAGGAGGTGACCCCCCCTTGAACCTCTTCTGCCACACCATGCGATTGTGGTTGTGCATCTTGTCTCAACCCTTGGCTTCACATCCCTGAATATTGGCCAAAAATTCTCTCACTCCTCCATTTAAAATTAACCGCGTTGGCATCTCCCTGCTTTTGGCGGATGACCCTTTGCTGGAGAGGGTTCTCCTAACTTCGCTCCTGAATATGGCCTGATTTTTTGCCCAATGTCCCCTTTTCCCAGACTCTCCCACCAGCGGAAAAGATTTGCCTCTATCCACCCTTTCCAAATCCTAAAAATCTCAATCAAATCATCCCTTAACCTGCGATACTCCACGGATTTCGATACTTATGTAATCTTGCTTCATAATCTCACCGGTCAAGCCCTGGCTACACTCCGGTTAGTGTGCACTGCACACCTTCTCAGGCTAATACATCCTTTCTGAGGTGCTCAGGCTGTGAGCTAATCATAGCTGTCGCCAAACCCCCTCAAAAAATTCAATCAAGTTAGTCCGGCCTACCTGGCCAAAACGTTTTCGCGATCTGCGCACCATGACCCCGAAATCTCTTTGGACGTCCGGTGTTCCGAGTTTCCCACCATTTCAAAAACATTCCGATCGATCATTTTTGGGTTCAAAACCGATGACCTCACACATACGTGGAAATCCTTTTGCTCACTCAATCTATCAACGTCTCCTTGTAAGTTTGAGGCTCTCGTGTACACTGAGCGGGTGAGACAACAGCCAGAGAGACGACGAGTAAGAGAGGAAACTGAGGCGAGGGCGGAGAGAGTGAGACAGGAGAGGAGAGAGGAAAATGGAGAGACACACCGATAAAGAGAGAAGGACAAAGAGATAGAGAGAGAGACAGAGATGGAGACAGACAAATAGAGTAACAGAGACACCCTCGGCACAGAGGAGAGCAACGGAGAGACAGAAGGGAGAGGGAGAAAGACAGCAACAGAGAGGAAAAACATGGACATTCCATCAATCCCACCCTTCACCCGACCATGATCTTTTCTGAATGGCGAAGCAGGCTCGATGGGCTGAATGGCCTACACCTGCTCCTATTTTCTATGCTTCTATGCCCACTGCCCCTAATCTCCACCTTCCCTCTCTATGTATATTCCAGAGTATATCCCACCCTCTCGATGTTACCCATCCCTAATTGCTCTTGACCTGACTGGCTTGCCAGGCAATTGCAGAGGGCAGTTAAGAGCTGTGGGTCTGGAGTCACATGTCGGCCAGATTTTCTTTTCTTTCATTCATGGGATGTGGGCGTCAATGGCCAGGCCAGCATTTATTGCCCATCACTAATTGCCCTCGAGAAGGTGGTGGTGAGCTGCCTTCTTGAACCGCTGCAGTCCATGTGAGGTAGGTACATCCACAGTGCTGTTAGGAAGGGAGTTCCAGGATTTGGAACCAGCGACAGTGAAGGAATGGCGATATAGTTCCAATTCAGGATGGTGTGTGACTTGGAGGGGAACTTGCAGGTGGTGGTGTTCCCATACATCTGTTGTTCTTGTCCTTCTAGGTGGTAGAGGTCGTGGGTTTGGAAGGTGCTGTCTAAGGAGCCTTGGTGCGTTGCTGCAGTGCATCTTGTAGATGGTACACACTGCTGCCACTGTGCGTCAGTGGTGGAGGGAGTGAATGTTTGTGCATGGGGTGCCAATCAAGCGGGTTGCTTTGTCCTGGATGGTGTTGAGCTTCTTGAGTGTTGTTGGAGCTGCACCCATCCAGGCAAGTGGAGAGTATTCCATCACACTCCTGACCTGTGCCTTGTAGATGGTGGACAGGCTTTGGGGAGTCAGGAGGTGAGTTACCCTCTGCAGAATTCCTAGCCTCTGACCTACTCTTGGAGCCACAGTATTTATATGGCTACCCCAGTTCAGTTTCTGGTCAATGGTAGGCCCTAGGATATTGATAGTGGGGGATTCAGTGATGGTAATGCCATTGAATGTCAAGGGGAGATGGTTAGATTCTCTCTAGTTGGAGATGGTCATTGCCTGGCACTTGTGTGGCGCGAATGTTACTTGCCACTTATCAGCCCAAGCCTGGATATTGTCCAGGTCTTGCTGCATTTCTGCACAAACTGCTTCAGTATCTGAGGAGTCACGAATGATGCTGAACATTGTGCAATCATCAGCGAACATCCCGACTTCTGACCTTATGATTGAACGAAGGTCATTGATGAAGCAGCTGAAGATGGTTGGGCCTCGGACACTACCCTGAGGAACTCCTGCAGTGATGTCCTGGAGCTCAGATGATTGACTTCCAACAACCACAGCCATCTTCCTTTGCGCTCGGTATGACTCCAACCAGCAAAGAGTTTCCCCCCTGGTTCCCATTGACTCCAGTTTTGCTAGGGCTCCTTGATGCCATACTCAGTCAAATGCTGCCTTGATGTCAAGGGCAGTCACTCTCACCTCACCTCTTGAGTTCAGCTCTTTTGTCCATGTTTGAACCAAGGCTGTAATGAGGTCAGGAGCTGAGTGACCCTGGCGGAACCCAAACTGAGCGTCACTGAGCAGGTTGTTGCTAAGCAAGTGCTGCTGATAGCACAGTTGATGACACCTTCCATCACTTTACTGATGATTGAGAGTAGGCTGATGGGGCTGTAATTGGCCGGGTTGGACTTGTCCTGCTTTTTGTGTACAGGACATACCTGGGCAATTTTCCACATTGCCGGGTAGATGCCAGTGTTGTAGCTGTACTGGAACAGCTTGGCTAGGGGCGCAGCTGGGATTACTCCCAAGGCCGCGTGCTAGTGAGTGTAGGAATAGGAGAATACACCAGATGAATGCGTGGCAGGAGAGATGGTGCAGGAGGGAGGGCTTCAGATTTCTGGGGCAATGGGACCGGTTCAGGGGAAGGTGGGAACTGTACAAGCCGGACAGTCTGCACCTAAACAGGACTGGGAGAAATATCCTTGCAGGAAGGATTGCTAGTGCTGTTGGGGATGGTTTAAACTAGCTTGGCAGGAGGATGGGAACCTGATCACAGTCTTAGATAGGACAAGTTCAGGGCAGGGAACAGGAGGCAGAGAATTAGTGAGTGACTCTGAAAAACAGAAGAAGCAAAGATTAAGTGTGCAGTATAGTAAATAAAGACAATGAGCTGAGGGCATAGATAGACACATAGCAAACATGATAACATTGCTATAACGGAAACTTGGCTGAAGGAGGGGCAAGAATGGCAGCTCAACATCCCTGGACATAGAATTTCCAGGCAGGATAGAGAGTGGGACAAAAAAGGAGGGGGTGTAGCATTATTAGTTAAGGAATCAATAACAGCTTTGGGGAGGGATGATATGCTAAATGAATCAAATAACGAGGCCATATGGGTGGAGCTCAGAAATAAAAAAAGGGGCAGCCACACTACTAGGAGTGTACTGTAGACCCCCAAATACTGAGAGGGAGATGGAAGAACAAATATGTCGGCAAATTTCTGAGTGCCACAAACTACAGAGCAATAATCATTGGGGATTTCAACTACCTCAATATCAACTGGGATACAAACAGCGAAGGGCACAGAGGGCACAAAAATCTTGAACTGTTTTCAAGAGAACTTTTTTAGCCAGCACGTAACAAGCCCAACGAGAGGGGGCGCAATCCTAGATTTAGTCTTCGGTAATGAAGCTGGGCAAGTGGATGAAGTAGCAGTGGGTGACCATTTTGGAGATAGTGACCATAATACAGTTAGTTTTAGCATAATCATGGAAAAGGACACAGATAAAACAGGAGTAAAAGCTCTAAATTGGGGGAGGGCAAATTTTAAGAAACTGGGAGGTGACTTTTTTTTTTAGAACATTACAGCGCAGTACAGGCCCTTCGGCCCTCGATGTTGCGCCGACCTGTGAAACCATCTGACCTACACTATTCCATTTTCATCCATATGTCTATCCAATGACCACTTAAATGCCCTTAAAGTTGGCGAGTCTACTACTGCTGCAGGCAGGGCTTTCCACGCCCCTACTACTCTCTGACTAAAGAAACTACCTCTGACATCTGTCCTATATCTTTCACCCCTCAACTTGAAGCTATGTCCCCTCGTGTTTGCCATCACCATCCGAGGAAAAAGACGCTCACTATCCACCCTATCCAACCCTCTGATTATCTTATATGCCTCTATTAAGTCACCTCTCCTCCTCCTTCTCTCCAACGAAAACAACCTCAAGTCCCTCAGCCTTTCCTCGTAAGACCTTCCCTCCATACCAGGCAACATCCTAGTAAATCTCCTCTGCACCCTTTCTATAGCTTCCACATCCTTCCTATAATGCGGTGACCAGAACTGCACGCAATACTCCAGGTGCGGTCTCACCAGAGTTTTGTACAGCTGCAGCATGACCTCGTGGCTCCGAAACTCGATCCCCCTACTAATAAAAGCTAACACACCATATGCCTTCTTAACAGCCCTATTAACCTGGGTAGCAACCTTCAGGGATTTATGTACCTGGACACCAAGATCTCTCTGTTCATCTACACTACCAAGAATCTTCCCATTAGCCCAGAACTCTGCATTCCTGTTACTCCTTCCAAAGTGAATCACCTCACACTTTTCCGCATTAAACTCCATTTGCCATCTCTCAGCCCAGCTCTGCAGCCTATCTATGTCCCTCTGTACCCTACAACATGCTTCGGCACTACTCCACCGACCTTAGTGTCATCTGCAAATTTACTAACCCACCCTTCTACACCCTCTTCCAGGTCATTTATAAAAATGACAAACAGCAGTGGCCCCAAAACAGATCCTTGCGGTACACCACTAGTAACTAAACTCCAGGATGAACATTTGCCATCAACCACCACCCTCTGTCTTCTTTCAGCTAGCCAATTTCTGATCCAAAGCTCTAAATCACCTTCAACCCCATACTTCTGTATTTTCTGCAATAGCCTACCGTGGGGAACCTTATCAAACGCCTTACTGAAATCCATATACACCACATCCACTGCTTTACCCTCATCCACCTGTTTGGTCACCTTCTCGAAAAACTCAATAAGGTTTGTGAGGCACGACCTACCCGTCACAAAACCGTGCTGACTATCTCTAATGAACTTATTCTTTTCAAGATGATTATAAATCCTGTCTCTTATAACCTTTTCCAACATTTTACCCACAACCGAAGTAAGGCTCACAGGTCTATAATTACCAGGGCTGTCTCTACTCCCCTTCTTGAACAAGGGGACAACATTTGCTATCCTCCAGTCTTCCGGCACTATTCCTGTCGGCAATGACGACATAAAGATCAAGGACAAAGGCTCTGCAATCTCCTCCCTAGCTTCCCAGAGAATCCTAGGATAAATCCCATCTGGCCCAGGGGACTTATCTATTTTCACACTTTCCAAAATTGATAACACCTCCTCCTTGTGAACCTCAATCCCATCTAGCCTAGTCGACTGAATCTCAGTATTCTCAACAACATTTTCTTTCTCTACTGTAAATACTGACGCAAAATATTCATTTAACACTTCCCCTATCTCCTCTGATTCCACACACAACTTCCCACTACTATCCTTGATTGGCCCTAATCTAACTCTAGTCATTCTTTTATTCCTGATATACCTATAGAAAGCCTTAGGGTTTTCCCTGATCCTATCCGCCAATGACTTCTCGTGTCCTCTCCTTGCTCTTCTTAGCTCTCCCTTTAGATCCTTCCTGGCTAGCTTGTAGCTCTCAAGCGCCCTAACTGAGCCTTCACGTCTCATCCTAACATAAGCCTTCTTCTTCCTCTTGACAAGCGCTTCAACTTCTTTAGTAAACCACGGCTCCCTCGCTCGACAACTTCCTCCCTGCCTCACAGGTACATACTTATCAAGGACACATAGTAGCTGCTCCTTGAATAAGCTCCACATTTCGATTGTTCCCATCCCCTGCAGTTTCCTTCCCCATCCTACGCATCCTAAATCTTGCCTAATCGCATCATAATTTCCTTTCCCCCAGCTATAATTCTTGCCCTGCGGTATATACCTGTCCCTGCCCATCGCTAAGGTAAACCTAACCGAATTGTGATCACTATCACCAAAGTGCTCACCTACATCTAAATCCAACACCTGGCCGGGTTCATTTCCCAGTACCAAATCCAATGTGGCATCACCCCTGGTTGGCCTGTCTACATACTGTGTCAGAAAACCCTCCTGCACACACTGGACAAAAACTGACCCATCTAAAGTACTCGAACTATAGTATTTCCAGTCGATATTTGGAAAGTTAAAGTCCCCCATAACAACTACCCTGTTACTCTCGCCCCTGTCGAGAATCATCTTCGCTATCCTTTCCTCTACATCTCTGGAACTATTCGGAGGTCTATAAAAGACTCCCAACAGGGTAACCTCACCTCTCCTGTTTCTAACCTCGGCCCATACTACCTCAGTAGACGAGTCCTCAAACGTCCTTTCTGTCGCTGTAATACTCTCCTTGATTAACAATGCCACACCCCCCCCTCTTTTACCATCTTCTCTGTTCTTACTGAAACATCTAAATCCCGGAATCTGCAACATCCATTCCTGCCCCTGCTCTACCCATGTCTCCGAAATGGCCACTACATCGAGATCCCAGGTACCAACCCATGCTGCAAGCTCACCCACCTTATTCCGGATGCTCCTGGCGTTGAAGTAGACACACTTTATACCAGGTTCTTGCTTGCCAGTGCCCTCTTGCGTCCTTGTAACCATATCCCTGACCTCACTACTCTCAACATCCTGTACACTGGCACTACAATTTAGGTTCCCATTCCCCTGCTGAATTAGTTTAAACCCCCCCGAAGAGCACTAGCAAATCTCCCCCCCAGGATATTGGTACCCCTCTGGTTCAGGTGAAGACCATCCTGTTTGTAGAGGTCCCACCTACCCCAGAAAGAGCCCCAATTATCCAGGAAACCAAAACCCTCCTTCCTGCACCATCCCTGCAGCCACGTGTTCAACTCCTCTCTCTCCCTATTCCTCGCTTCGCTATCACGTGGCACGGGCAACAACCCAGAGATAACAACTCTGTTTGTTCTCGCTCTAAGCTTCCACCCTAGCTCCCTGAATTTCTGTCTTAAATCCCCATCTCTCTTCCTACCTATGTCGTTGGTGCCTATGTGGACCACGACTTGGGGCTGCTCCCCCTCCCCCTTAAGGATCCCAAAAACACGATCCGAGACATCACGAACCCTGGCACCTGGGAGGCAACATACCAACCGTGAGTCTCGCTCGTTCCCACAGAACCTCCTATCTGTTCCCCTAACTATGGAGTCCCCAATGACTAATGTTCTGCTCCTCTTCCCCCTTCCCTTCTGAGCAACAGGGACAGACTCTGTGCCAGATACCTGTACCCCATTGCTTACCCCTGGTAAGTCGTCCCCCGCAACAGTATCCAAAACGGTATACCTGTTGTTGAGGGAAACGGCCACAGGGGATCCCTGCACTGCCTGCTGGTTCCCTCTCCTTCCCCTGACGGTAACCCATCTACCTACTTCTTTTACCTGAGGTGTGACTACCTCCCTATAACTCCTCTCAATAACCCCCTCCGCCTCCCGAATGATCCGAAGTTCATCCAGCTCCAGTTCCCTAATGCGGTTCTCGAGGAGCTGGAGTTGGGTGCACTTCCCACAGATGCAGTCAGCAGGGACACTCTTGGCGACCCTTACCTCCCACATTCTGCAGGAGGAACATACAACTGCCTTAACCTCCATTCCCACTATTCTAAATTCCCAACAAATCTACTGAAAAACCAAAAACAAAAAGTCAAAACTTGTTAGGTTAGCAATCCAACGGACAGAACTTCTTAAATACAAAGCTTACCTTATCAACACACCAGAGTCCTTTTTTTTTGACCTGGCGAAAGTGGACTGGATGCAGCTACTTGAGGGAAAATCAGTGGCAAACCAGTGGGAGGCATTCAAAAGCGAGATTCTACAGGCACAGTGTAGGCATGTCCCCACAAAGAAAAAGGGTGGTACTGCCAAATCTAGAGCCCCTTGGTTATCTAGAAGCTTATAGGGTAAGATAAAGCAGAAAAAGAAAGCTTATGACGATCACAAAAATCTTAATACTTTAGAAAGCCTAGAGGAGTATAGAAAGTGCAGGGGTGAAGTAAAAAAGGAAATCAGAAAAGCAAAGAGAGGACATGAAAAATTATTGACAGGTAAAATCAAGGAAAACCCAAAGATGTTTTATCAGTACATTAAGAGCAAGAGGATAACTAAGGAAAGGGTAGGGACTATCAGAGATGTACAAAGGAACTTATGCGTGGATGCAGAAGATGTGGGCAGGGTTCTTAATGAGCTTTTTGTCTCTATCTTCACAAAGGAGAGGGTTGATGTAGACATTGTAGTTAAAGAGGAGGAGTGTGAAATATTAGATACGATAAGCATAATGAGAGAGGAGGTACTAGAGGGTCTGACATCCTTGAAAGTGGA
>NW_027141689.1:0-7500 GCF_036365525.1 Heterodontus francisci
TTCACTGGCTGTAACACAATTTGGAAGCTCCTGACTCTGGACTGGGATTTGAAAGCATCACCTTCTGCCTGAGAGGAGAGAGAATGCTAACGGTGTAAGGGCTGATATAGCAGAAATGCAGCAAGCTGTCAGACTGGATAATCAGCAGTCCAAGAAATGGATTGTCTCATTCCTCCCCAGGCACTGAAGACTCGAATCAACTGATGTATTTACTAGCTACCTAACTGACTAACTGCTTATGGTAGTGCACTTGGTTGTGAATGATCAGATTTCCATTTAAATCGTGCTCAACACATCAATAAAACCTTATGTGCTTATCTAGATCAATGTAACTGAAATCAGTTTGAGAGGTTTGTAGGGATATATTAAACAGCATTTGCTGCCCATTTGAAACAGCACATCAGCTGGAAAACCAGGTGACATCTGATCCAAATGTGCAGGAGAGGCACTGACAACCTCTGGAGGGCATTTCTCAAAGAAGGCTCATCAAAGATTAAACTTCAGCTGCACCTGTCAAGAGTATTTCTCTCAACCTGCAGAAACAGTGATGGGAATGTGTAATCCCCCTACATCCAGCAATTTCACCAACACACAATTGGGACCTGACAGAAACTGATGGAAAAGTGAGAGTTGGCTTTGAGAGTGGGAACATTTAACAGAGGCACTCAGAGGAATAAACCTGTGTAAACCCCAAGCATACCACAACACAACTATCACAAAGTCCATGGCACCACGGGTGGCTCAGCTGCACAGGAAGAGTGGAGGAGCAATAGTGATAGGAGATTCAATAGTCAGGGGAACAGAAAGGCATTTCTGTGGCCGCAAACTTGACTCCAGGATGCTATGTTGCCTCCCTGGTGCCAGGGTCAAGGATGTCACTGAGCAGCTGCAGGACATTCTTCTGGGGAGGATGAACAGCGAGAGGTCATGGTCCACATTGGTACCAATGACATAGGTAAGAAGAGGGATGAGGTCCCAAAAGCAGATTTTAGGGAGTTAGGAAGGAAATTAAAAAGCAGGACCTCGAGAGCAGTAATCTGGGATTACTCCCAGTGCCACGTGCTGGTGAGCATAGGAGAAGGAGGATTGATCGATTGAACATGCGGCTGGGGAATTGGTGTAGGAGGGAGGGCATCAGATTTGAGACATTGGGACTGTTTCTGGGGCAGATGGAACATGCACAAGATGGACCGGCACGAAGATCCTCACAGGGAGATTTGCTAGTGCTGTTGGGAGGGTTTAAATTAGCTTGTCAGGTGGTTGGGAACCTGAGGGGTAGCTCAAACTGGAAGGAAGTAAAGTAGGTAACAGCAGGTAGAAAAGTAGCAAGTGACATTAAAAGGCAGGTGAAACAAAGGTGAGCATCAACTAGGCTTAGAATGCAGAATAATGTCAAGAAGACAAGGTTAAGGGCACTCGACCTGGATGCATGCATGCAAGAGAGGTAAATGGGATGATCTAATTGCCATAATGGAAACGTGGCTACAGGGTGACCAAGACTGGGAACTGAATATTCAAGGATATTCGACATTTAGGAAGGACAGGAAAAAAGGAAAAGGAGGTGATGTTGTGCTGATAATAAGGGATGGGATCAGTACATTAGTCAGCGAGGATCTCAGATCAGAAGAACAAAATGTGGAATCTGTTTGGGTGGAGCTAAGAAACAGCAAGGGGCAGGAGTCGTTTATAGGCCACCAAACAGTAGTGGTAGTGTGGGGACATGGTGTTAATCAGGAGATTAGAGAAGCATGTAGCATGGGTAATACATAATTATGGGTGACTTCAATTTGCACATAGACTGGGTGAATCTAATGAGCACTAATGCTGTGACGGATGAGTTTCTGGAATGTGTCAGGGATGGTTTTCTAGAGCAGTATGTTGTGGAACCAACTGGAGAACAGGCTATTTTAGATCTAGTATTATGTAATAGAAAGGGCAAATTAATAATCTTGTTGTAAAAGAACTTTAGGGATGAGTGACCATAATATGACAGAATTTTACATTATGTTTGAAAGTGAAGGAGTTCAATCTGAAGCCAGGGTGTTAAATTTGAACAAAAGAAATTATGAAGGTATGAGGGGCAAATTGGCTGAGGTGGATTGGGAAAATACATTAAAAGTTATGACAGTACATAGGCAATGGATAGTCTTCAAAGAATTATTACATAGTTTACAGCAACTCAGTTTGGGTTCCGCCAGGGCAACTCAGCTCCTGACCTCATTACAACCTTGGTTCAAACATGGACAAAAGAGCTGAAATCTAGAGGTGAGGTGAGAGTGACTGCCCTTGACATCAAGGCAGCATTTGACCGAGTATGGCATCAAGGAGCACTAGCAAAACTGAGGTCAATGGGAATCAGGGGGAAAACTCTCCGCTGGTTGGAGTCATACCTAGCACAAAGGAAGATGGTTGTGGTTGTTGGAGGTCAATCATCTGAGCTCCAGGACATCACTGCAGGAGTACCTCAGGGTAGTGTCCTAGGCCCAACCATCTTCAGCTGCTTCATCAATGACCTTCATTCAATCATAAGGTCAGAAGTGGGGATGTTCGCTGATGATTGCACAATGTTCAGCACCATTTGTGACTCCTCAGATACTGAAGCAGTCCGTGTAGAAATGCAGCAAGACCTGGACAATATCCAGGCTTGGGCTGATAAGTGGCAAGTAACATTCACGCCACACAAGTGCCGGGCAATGACCATGTCCAACAAGAGAGAATCTAACCATCTCCCCTTGGCATTCAATGGCATTACCATCGATGAATCCCCCACTCTCAACATTCTAGGGGCTACCATTGACCCGAAACTGAACTGGAGTAGCCATATAAGTACCGTGGCTACAAGAGCAGGTCAGAGGCGAGGAATCCTGCAGCGAGTAACTCACCTCCTGACTCTCCAAAGCCTGTCCACCATCGACAAGGCACAAGTCAGGAGTGTGATGGAATACTCTCCACTTGCTTGGATGGGTGCAGCTCCAACAACACTCAAGAAGCTTGACACTATCCAGGACAAAGCAGCCTATTTGATTGGCACCCCATCCACAAACATTCACTCCCTCCACCACCGACGCACAGTGGCAGCAGTGTGTATCTACAAGATGCACTGCAGCAATGCACCAAGGCACCTTAGACAGCATCTTCCAAACCTGCAACCTCTACCACCTCGAAGGACAAGAGCAGCAGATGCATGGGAACACCACCACCTGCAAGTTCCCCCCCAAGTCACACACCATCCTGACTTGGAACTATATCGCCGTTCCTTCACTGTCGCTGGGTCAAAATCCTGGAACTCCCTTCCTAACAGCACTGTGGGTGTACCTACCCCACATGGACTGCAGCGGTTCAAGAAGGCAGCTCACCACCACCTTCTCAAGGGCAATTAGGGATGGGTAATAAATGCTGGCCTGGCCAGCGTCCCATGAATGAATAAAAAAAAAACTATAAATTCCTTCAAGGCACAAAAACTCCAAGTTAAGGCAGTCAACCGTTGCTAATAAAGGAAGTTAAGGATTGTATAAGATTAAAAGAAAAGGCCTGTAATGTTGTCAGAAATGGTAGTAACCCTGAGCATTGGAAGGATTTTAGAATACAGCAAAGGAGGACTAAGAAACTGATAAAAAAATGGAGAATATAATATTGTTACGACCGACCGCTCCTGTCAAAGCCCCCAATCAAAATGTACGATTCTGATTGTGATGGGACCAACACACTGTTAATTCAATCCCATCATTCCACAGATCAGCTAACATACCATTTAAACTTTCCAAATTAAAGAAAGATCCTGCCAATTGTACTATCTATTAACCCCCGAATGAGCCTAATCAAACCAGGTGTCTTTAAATCAACAAATTAACTCTTTAGAAGAACTAAATTCTTACACACTATGAAGATATAAACAACATTTAAAATAGAAAAATTAGAGTCCTTGTAAATTTACAGTCCAATGTTGCTTGAAGTCCTCACAGCCGTCCGATGTGGAAAAAAGGTTCTTCCACAGTAGAACAGTAGGGCGGCACAGTGATGCAGTGGTTAGCACCGCAGCCTCACAGCTCCACCGACCCGGGTTCAATTCTGGGTACTACCTGTGTGGAGTTTGCAAGTTCTCCCTGTGTCTGCATGGGTTTCCTCCGGGTGCTCTGGTTTCCTCCCACACGCCAAAAGACTTGCAGGTTGGTAGGTGAATTGGCCATTGTAAATTGCCCCTAGTATAGGTAGGTGGTAGGGAAATATAGGGACAGGTGGGGATGTGGTAGGAATATGGAATTAGTGTAGGATTAGTATAAATGGGTGATTGATGGTCGTCGCGGACTCGGTGGGCTGAAGGGCCTGTTTCAGTGCTGTATCTCCAAAATAAACTAAACAGTCTGTAGTCTAACTCCAGCAGTAAGTGATGCTTTCCTTCTCCAATGAATTTCAACAATTAACAACTTGCAAACACTTTCAATAGAATCAATCTGACTTTAGAGTTTTTGAGGGATAAAAGATTGTCACAGTCTACTTCCCTCCCTTCAGTTTAAATTACCAGAGATATCTGTTTTGGCTTGAAGTTTTAGAATTTTGAGAGATAATAATTAAACAGACTAAAATCCTATTCCTTCAGTTTAAATGGTCTAGAGTTCTTTCTTCAGGTGCCAACACCAGCTGTGTCTTCTGTGTCTGTATGTCTCTGTGTTCTGTTAGAAAAAACTGTCTTCAACTAAAAGCCAGTTCAAAATTGAATTGTAACAAATTGTATCGCATGAGACTCACTCCCAGTGGCTGTTTCTATGGTAACGAGAATGCACCTTGCTCTAACTCCTGAGGCTTACTGGTTCTTAAAGCAATACTGATCCCTTGCAAGCCTTAAAGGCAAACCACATATTCTGAAAAAAAAAACTACAGGACCATGAAAATATGAATGTAAGCTAGCAAAAAACATAAACTGACTGCAAAAGCTAAATATAGGTACGTAAAAAGGAAACGTTTGGCTAAGACAAATGTGGGTCCATTACAGGCAGAGTCAGGAGAATTTATAATGGGGAATAGGGAAATGACAGAGAAGCTAAATGATTACTGTGTGTCTGTCTTCACTGAGGAAGATACAAGAAATCTCCCAGAATTAGAAATTCAAGGGATTAGGGAGAATGAGGAATTGAAGGAAATTAGTATTAGTAAGAAGGTTGTATTGGAGAAATTAATGGGATTGAAGGTTGATAAGTCCCCAGGACCTGATATTCTACATCCCAGAGTGTTGAAAGAGGTAGTTATGGAGATTGTGGATGCAGTGGTGATCATCTTCCAAAATTCTATAGATTCTGAAGCAGTTCCTGCAGATTGGAAGGTCGCAAATGTCACCCCACTATTTAAGGGAGGGAGACAGAAAACAGGGAATTGCAGACCTGTTAGCCTTACATCAGTCATTAGGAAAATGCTAGAATCTATTCTAAAGGATGTGATAAATGGACACTTGGACAGTAATCTGATTGGACATAATTGACATGGATTTATGAATGGGAAATCATGTTTGACGAACCTGTTGGAGTTTTTTGAAGATTTTACAAACATTTGATAAAGGGGAGTCGGTAGATGTGGTATGCTTGGATTTTCAGAAGGCTTTCGATAAAGTCCCCCACAGGAGGTTGGTTAGTAAAATTAAAGCAGATGAGATAGGAGGTAATATACTGGCATGGATTAAGGATTGGTTAACAGGCAGAAAACAGTAGGAATAAATGGTTCATTCTCACGTTGGCAGGCTGTGACTAGTGGGGTACCGCAGAGATCAGTACTTGAGCCCCAGCTGTTCAGAATATATATCAATGATTTGGCTGTGGGGACCAAATGTAATATTTCCAAGTTTGCAGATGACGCAAAACTAGTTGGGAATGTGTGTTGTGAGGAAGATGCAAAGCGGCTTCAAGGGGATTTGGACAGACTTAGTGAGTGGGTAGGAATGTGGCAGATGGGATATAATGTGGAAAAATATAAGTTTGGTAGGAGGGACAGATCTGCAGAGTATTTCTTGAATGGTAAGAGATTAGAAAGTGTAGATGTACAAAGGGACCTGGGTGTCCTTGTCAATAAGTCACTGAACATGCAGGTGCAGCAAGCAATTAGGAAGGCTAATGGTATGTTAGCCTTTATCACAAGAGGATTTGAGTACAGAGGATTAGGGCGGCTCAGTGGCGCAGTGGTTAGCACCGCAGCCTCGCAGCTCCAGGGACCCAGATTCAATTCTGGGTACTGCCTGTGCGGAGTTTGCAAGTTCTCCCTGTGACCGCGTGGGTTTTTGCCGGGTGCTCTGGTTTCCTCCCACTGCCAAAGATTTGCAGACGATAGGTAAATTGGCCATTGTAAATTGCCCATAGTGTAGGTAGGGAATATGGGATTACTGTAGGGTTAGTATAAATGGGTGGTTCTTGGTCGGCACAGACTCAGTGGGCCGAAGGGCCTGTTTCAGTGCTGTATCTCTAAAAAATAAATAAATACAGGAATAGCGAGGTCTTGCTTCAATTGTATAGAACCTTGGTTAGACTGCACCTGGAGTACTGTGTGTAGTTTTGGTCCCCTTACCTTAGGAAGGATATTATTGCCATAAAGGGAGTGCAACAAAGGTTCACCAGACTTGTTCCCGGGATGGCGGGACTGTCCTATGAAGAGAGATTGGGGAAACTGGGCCTGTATTCTCTAGAGTTTCGGAGAATGAGAGGTGATCTCATTGAAACCGACAAAATACTTAAAGGGATAGACAGGGTAGATGCAGGTAAGATGTTTCCCCTGGTTGGGGAATCTAGAACCAGGGGACACAATTTCAAAATAAGGGGGAAGCAACTTAGGACCGAGATGAGGAGAAATATCTTTACTCAGAGGGTTGTGAATCTTTGGAATTCTCTACCCCAGAGGGCTGTGGAAGCTCAGTCATTGAATATGTTTAAAGCAGAGATTGACAGATTTCTAAATATTAATGACATAAGGGGATATGGGGATAGTGGGGGAAAAAGGCATTGAAGTGGATGATCAGCCATGATTGTATTGAATGATGGGGCAGGCTCGATGGGCTGAATGGCCTACTTCTGCTTCTATGTACCATCACTCCTACGTTTTACTGACTAAAAGGTCATGAAAGAAAAAACAAAAGAAAGCGACAGAGAAAGTGTTGCAATGCATTAGAACCTCAGTCAATTTGGGGCACAGCAAGCTCCCACATGCAGCAACTTTATAATCATCTGTGTTTTCAAGCAGAAATATTGGCCTGGACACTGGCAGGTACTGCCCAGATCTTCCAATAATGCCATGCAATCTTTTCAGTGCCACTGAGAACCCAGAGGAGGCCTTGGTTTAACATCTCATTCAAAGATTGCACCACTGACACTGCAGTGCTCACTCAGTCCTGACCCTCTGATAGTGTTACACTCCCAGTCCTGTGCTGTGAGTGCAGAATTTAAATCTACCCTCGGGAGCGGGCTGGGAGGCATGGGCGGAGCCATAGAATTGGGAGGGGAGTGCCCATCACCTACCTGATTCACC
>NW_027141689.1:15000-24788 GCF_036365525.1 Heterodontus francisci
GCATGGAAGATGGCAGGATCTCCAAGGACACATTGTACAGCGAGCTCGCCACTGGTATCAGACCCACCGGCCGTCCACGTCTCCGCTTTAAAGACGTCTGCAAACGCGACATGAAATCCTGTGACATTGATCACAAGTCGTGGGAGTCAGTTGCCAGCGTTCGCCAGAGCTGGCGGGCAGCCATAAAGACAGGGCTAAATTGTGGTGAGTCGAAGAGACTTAGTAGTTGGCAGGAAAAAAGACAGAGGCGCAAGGGGAGAGCCAACTGTGCAACAGCCCCAATAAACAAATTTTTCTGCAGCACCTGTGGAAGAGCCTGTCACTCTAGAATTGGCCTTTATAGCCACTCCAGGTGCTGCTTCACAAACCACTGACCATCTCCAGGCACGTATCCATTGTCTCTCAAGATAAGGAGGCCCAAAAGAAAAGAAAGAACTAATTAATCTAAGGGTAAGTCATGGCAGGAGAGCTCAGCCCCGTGATCTGCTCCTCCTGCGCTATGTGGGAAATCAGGGACGCTTCCAGTGTCTCTGACGACCATGTGTGCAGGAAGTGTATCCAGCTGCAGTTACTGGCTACCCGCATTACGGAGCTGGAGCTGCAGGTGGATTCACTGTGGAGCATCCGTGATGCTGAGGTCGTCGTTTAGTGAGGTAGTCACACCACAGGCAATGACTGCACAGGCAGAAAAGGGATGGGTGACCACCAGGCGGAGTAGTAGGCACAGGCGGGTAGTGCAGGAGTCCCCTGTGACCAACCCTCTCAAACAGATATACCGCTTTGGATACTGTTGGGGGGGATGACCTCCCAGGGGAAAGCAGCAACAGCCAAGTTCATGGCACCACGGAGGGCTCTGCTACACAGGAGGGGGGAAAGACTGGGAGAGCCATAGTGATAGGAGATTCAATTGTCAAGGGAACAGACAGGTGTTTCTGTGGCCGCAAACGAGACTCCAGGATGGTATGTTGCCTCCCTGGTACTAGGGTCAAGGATGTCTCTGAGCGGCTGCAGGACATTCTGAAGGGGGAGGGTGAACAGCCAGTGGTTCTGGTACATGTCGGTACCAACGACATCGGTAGAAAAAGGGATGAGGTCCTGCAAGATAAATTTAAGGAGTGAGGAGCTAAATTAAAAAGCAAGACCTCAAAGGTAATAATCTCAGGATTACTTCCTGTGCCACGTGTTAGTGAGTATAAGAACAGGAGAATAGACCAGATGAATGCGTGGCTGGAGAAATGGTGCAGGAGTGAGGGATTTAGATTTCTGGGACATAGGGACTGGTTCTGGGGAGGGTGGGACCTGTACAAGAGGGACGGGGTGCACCCAGGCAGGACTGGAACCGATGTCCTCGCAGGGACGTTTGCTAGTGCTGTTGGGGAGGATTTAAACTAGAATGGCAGGGGGATGGGAACCTAAGCGGGGAGACAGAGGAGGAGGAAACAAGGGTAGAAACAAAAGACAGGAATCAAAAAGGCAAAAATGGAAGGCATAGAAATCAAGGGCAAGAAACAAATAGGGCCATAGTGCGAAATAATGCTAAGATGACTAAGAATGTTAAAAAGACAAGCCTAAAGGCATTGAGTCTCAATGCGCGGAGTATTCGCAATAAGGCAGGCGAATTAGCCGCACAAATAGATGTAAATGGATACGATATAGTTATGATACAGAGACATGGCTGCAGGGTGACCAAGGATGGGAACTGAACATCCAAGGGTATTCAATATTTAGGAAGGACAGGCAAAAAGGGAAAGGAGGTGGAGTAGGTTTGTTAGTAAAAGAAGAAATCAGTGCAATAGTGAGGAAGGATATTAGCTCAGAGAATCCTGATGTGGAATCTGTATGGGTGGAGCTAAGAAGGGGGTTGTATATAGACCCCAAACAGCAATGGTGATGTAAAGGATGGCATTAAACAGGAAATTAGAGATGTATGCAATAAGGGTGCAACTGTAATTATGGGTGATTTTAGTCTACATATAGATTGGGCAAACCAAATTAGCAATAATACTGTAGAAGAGGAATTCCTGGAGTGCATGCGTGATGGTTTTTTGGACCAATACGTTGAGTAACCAACTAGAGAACAGGCCATCTTAGACTGGGTATTGTGTAATGAGAAAGGATTAGTTAACAATCTTGCTGTGTGGGGTCCCTTGGGGGAGAGTGACCATAACATGATAGAATTCTTCATTAAGATGGAGAGTGAGACAGTTGATTCCGAGACTAGGGTCCTGAATCTAAATAAAGGAAACTATGAAGGTATGAGGTGCGAGTTGGCTATGATAGATTGGGGAATGTTACTTAAAATGTTGACAGTGGATAGGCAATGGCTAGCATTTAAAAGGTGCATGGATGAATTACAACAATTGTTCATTCTTGTCTGGCGCAAAAATAAAACAGGAAGGGAGGCTCAACCGTGGCTTACAAAAGAAATTAGGGATATTATTATATCCATGGAGGAGAAATATAAAATGGCCAGAACAAGCAGCAAACCTGAGGATTGGGAGCAGTTTAGAATTCAGCAAAGGAGGACAAAGGGATTGATTAAGAAGAGGAAACTAGAGTATGAGAGTAAGCTTGCGGGGAAAGTAGAAACTGACTGTAAAAGCTTTTATAGATATGTGAAGAGAAAAAGATTAGTGAAGACAAATGTATGTCCCTTACAGTCAGAAATGGGGGAATTTATAATGGGGAACAAAGAAATGACAGACCAATTAAATGCATACTTTGGTTCTGTCTTCACAAAGGACACAAATATCATACCAGAAATGTTGGGGAATATCGGGTCGAGTGAGAAGGAGGAACTGTATAAAATCAGCATTAGTAGGGAAATGGTGTTAGGGAAATTGATGGGAATGAAGGCTGATAAATTCCCAGGGCCTGATAATCTACATCCCAGAGTACTTAAGGAAGTGGCTGTAGAAATAGTAGATGCATTGCTGGTCATTTTTCAAAATTCTATAGACTCTGGAACAGTTCCAACTGATTGGAGGGTAGCTAATGTAACCCCACTATTTAAAAACGTAGGTAGAGAGATAACAGGGAATTATAGACCGGTTAGCCTGACATCAGTAGTGGGGAAAATGCTAGAGTCTATTATAAAAGATGTAATAGCAGAGCACTTGGAAAACAGAGACAGGATCGGACAAAGTCAACATGGATTTACAAAAGGGAAATCATGCTTGACAAATCTATTGGAATTTTCTGAGGATGTAACTGGTAGAATAGATAAGGGCGAACCAGTGGAGGTGGTGTATTTGGACTTTCAGAAAGCTTTCGATAAGGTCCCACATAAGAGATTAGTGTGCAAAATTAAAGCACATGGGATTGAGGGTAAGGTACTGACATGGATAGAGAACTGGTTGGCAGACAGGAAACAAAGAGTAGGAATAAACGAGTCTTTTTCCGAGTGGCAGGCAGTGACTAGTGGGGTACTGCAGGGATCAGTGCTCAGACCTCAGCTATTCACAATATATATTAATGATATAGATGGGGGAATTAAATGTAATATATCCAAGTTTGCAGATGACACAAAGCTGGGTGGGAGTGTGAGCTGTGAGGAGGATGCAGAGAAGCTCCAGTGTGATTTGGTCAGGTTGAGTGAGTGGGCAAATAGAGTCGTACAGCATAGAAACAGGCCGTTTGGCCCACCATGTCCATGCCGACCATAATGCCTATCTATACTAATCCCACCTGCCTGCATTAATTCCATATCCCTCTATGCCTTGCTCATTCAAGTACCTGTCCAGATGCCTCTTAAATGTTGCTACTGTTCCTGCCTCCACCACCTCCGCAGGCAGCTCATTCCAGATACCCATTATTCTTTGTGTGAAAAATTTACCCCTTTGATCCCCTTTAAACCTCCTCCATCTCACCTTAAATCTATGCCCTCTAGTTTTAGTCACCCCTACCATGGGAAACAGACTCTGGCTATCTACTCTATCTATGCCTCTCATAATTTTATATACCTCTATCATGTCCCCTCTCAGCCTCCTTCGCTCCAGGGAAAACAGACCCAGCCTATCCAATCTCTCTTTATAACTCAAGCCCTCCAAACCAGGCAACATCCTTGTGAATCTTTTCTGCACCCTCTCTAGCTTAATCACATCTTTCCTGTAGTGCGGCGACCAGAACTGCACACAGTACTCCAAATGCAGCCTAACCAACGTTATGTACAACTGTAACATGACGTCCCAACTCTTGTACTCAATGCCTCAGCCGATGAAGGCAAGCATGCCATACGCCTTCTTCACCACCCTGTCTACCTGTGTTGCCACTTTCAGGGAACTACGTACTTGCACCCCAAGGTCTCTCTGCTCAACAACATTCCCCTGGGCCCTGCCATTCACTGTATATGTCCTGCCCTGGTTTAACTTCCCAAAATGCATCACTTCACACTTGTCTGCGTTAAATTCCATTTGCCAATCCCTTGCCCACTTTCCCATTTGATCTATGTCCTGTTGTAACCTTAGACAACCTTCTTCACTGTCCACTATACCACCAATTTTGGTGTCATCTGCAAGCTTACTAATCATGCCCCCTACATTCACATCCAAGTCATTAATATATATGACAATCAACAGAGGGCCCAGCATCGACCCCTGCAGCACACCACTGGTCACCGGCCTCCAATCTGAAAAACAACCCTCCACTACCCCCCTCTGCCTCCTATCACCAAGCCAGTTGACCTCTCCGCTAGGGGAAACAGGTCCTTCCTGTCTACTCTATTTAGGCCCCTCATAATTTTGACACCTCAATTCAGTCACCCCTCAGTCTCCTCTGTTCTAAGGAAAACAACCCTAGCCGATCCAATCTTTCCCCATAGCTGCAACTTTCAAGACCTGGCAACATTCTTGTAAATCTCCTCTGGACTCTCTCCACAGCAATTACATTCTTTCTGTAATGTGGTGACCAGAACTGTACACAATACTCCAACTGTGGCCTAACCAGCATTTTATACAGTTCCAGCATTACATTCCTGCTTTTGTATTCTGTACCTCGGCCAATAAAGGAAAGCATTCTATATGCCTTATTCACCACTTTATCTACTTGTCCTGCCACCTTCAGGGACCTGTGGACGTGCACTCCAAGGTCTCTCACTTCTTCTACCCCTTTCAATATCCTCCAGTTTATTGTGTATTCCCTCGCTTTGTTTGCCCTCCCCAAATGCATTACCTCACACTTCTGTGGATTGAATTCCATTTGCACTTTTCTGCCCACTCAACCAAACCATTGATATCATTCTGGAGTCTACAGCTATCCTTTTCACTTTCAATTACACGACCAATTTTTGTGTCATCTGCAAATGTCCCAGTCATGCCTCCCACATTGAAGTCCATATCATTAATATATACCACAAACAGCAAGGGACCCAACATTGAGCCCTGTGGAACGCCACTGGAAACAGCTTTCCGTTCACAAAAACATCCAACGAGTACTACCCTTTGTTTCCTGTCACTGAGCCAATTTTGGATCCAACCTGCCACATTTCCCTGTATCCCATGAGCTTTTATTTTTATGACCAGTCTGCCATGCGGGACCTTGTCAAATGCCTTACTAAAATCCATGTAGACCACATCCACTGCACTACCCTCATCAATCCTTTTTGTTGCTTCCTCAAAAAATTCAATCAAGTTAGTAAGACATGTCCTTCCCTTAACAAATGCATGCTGACTATCCCTGGTTAATCAGTGCCTTTCTAAGTGACTTTACCCTATCTCTCAGAATAGATTCTAACAATTTACCCATCATCAAGGTCAGACTGACTGGTCTATAATTATTTGCCCTATCCCTCTCACCCTTTTTAAACAATGGTACAATGTTCGCAGATCTCCAATCTTCTGGTACCTCACCTATATCTAGTGAGGTTTTGAAAATGATCCTCAGAGCATCCACTATTTCCTCCCTGACTTCCTTTATCAACCTGGGATGCAATCCATCCTACCTTGGTGATTTATCCACTTTCGAGGATGTCAGATCCTCCAGTATTTCCTCTCTCATTATGCTTTTGGTACCTAATATTTTACACTCCTCCTCTTTAACTACAATGTCTACAGCATCCCTCTCCTTTGTGAAGACAGAGACAAAGTCCTCATTAAGAACCCTGTCCATATCTTCTGCATCTACGCATAAGTTACCTTGTACATCTCTGATCGGCCCTTCACTTTCCTTAGTTATCCTCTTACTCTTAATGTACAAAATAAAACATCTTTGAGTTTTCCTTGAAATTACCTGCCAATATATTTTCATGTTCTCTCTTTGCTTTCCTAATTTTCTTTTTTACTTCACCCCTGCACTTTCTATACTTCTCTAGGCTTTCTAAAGTATTAATTTTTTTTGTGACTGTCATAAGGGTAAGAGTTCAAGTCTCAGTAGACACTGGATGTGGATTACAGTGTAGGAGGTGGTATGAGACAATGGCTTGTCCTCCATTTTGATGACTGCCAATGTCCCAATCATTTAAAATTGTTCTACGTTTTATAACTTTTCAGTTTGTTTCTGTATTTTCATGGCTACACTCCTTGTGCGTGTGATCGTATTTATTAATGATTTCGAGAGCTGTATATCCAAATTTGCGGATGACATAATGATAGACAGCATTGTAGATGGAAGAATAAATTACAAAGAGATATTAATAAATTAAGTGAATGGGTAAAATGGTGGCAAATGGATTTCAATGTAGGCAAATATGAGGTCATCCATTTTCTAAATGATGAAAAGCTGGAAACAGTGGAAATGCAAAGAGACTTGGAGGGGTTCAGGTTCAAAATCATTAAGATTTCATGGACATGTACCGAAAACAATCAAAAAGAAATAAATGACAGCCCGCATGTGTGGGAGACAATCTTCCATGCTGCCGCTATCTAGCGCACGGTGACTCATTATAATACGCTGGCCGAGCCCCCGCATCAGGTGGTGGGGGACAAGCTCTGTGACACCGGCAATGGTGTCAGATGCCCCTGCGCCAGCACTGGCACCATTTTTGAAGGGCTACCAGACCTGCTGGGAGTGAAAGGTTATTGGGGGTAGGTGGAAATGTGGAGTAATCAGCTTAACCATAAACTTATTGAATGACGCAGCTGGCTCGAGGGGTCGAGTGGCCTACTCCTGCTCCTAATTCGTATGTTTGTATGCTGAAAAATTTGCATATTTAAACTCGTACCCCACCCTGTACACTGCAAATAAAATGTTCATCCTCCCCACCCACAAAATACTTAGTTTGCATAGTTGCCCTCTTCCCCCCACCAAAACACTTAAACTGTTGAGTTGACCTCTCCCCCCACCCCAACTGCACAAAGTACAGAGTTCATCCCTTTTCCCCCACCCCTCCCTGCCCCACCACACTAGAAATGCAGGTTTGGCCTTCCCCTCCCCCGACTACACTAAAAATCCAAAGTTCCCCCCTTCCCCAACTCGATGGCGCCAACTTTCCTTGGACAGGAAAGTGAAGGCGTGTGAGTGCTGGCCGCCGTTTGGAAGATTGCGGACAGCCAGTAAGATTGCACTGAAAAGGATGTAAATGTATGCATTTCCTTCATTTAAGCATTTAAAGTTGGATCCCATTGCCTAACGACAGGGGACCCGTCACCGAGCCTTGCTGCCACTGGGACGATCAGGCCCGGCAATCCTGTTGTCGAGCTCCGTGGTGGGCCGCTGCCCACTCGATCTTCCGGCCTCCCCACACCACCCCCATCCCACTCCGCCATGGAGCCCGCTATCAGGCAGAGAACAAAATCTAACCCTAAGGGTGGTAGCAGTTTGCAACTCACTTCCACAAATGACAATCAATGCTGGGTCAATTATTAATTTTAAATCTGAGATTGATAGATTTTTGTTAACCAAAGGTATTGAGGGAGGTGGGTTTATGAAGTTAGGTCACAAATCAGCCATGATCACACTGAATGGCAGAACAGGCTCGAGGGGCTGAATGGCCTCCTCCTGTTCCTGTGCAACAGGCTCGAGGGGCTGAATGGCCTCCTCCTGTTCTTGTGTTCCTTTGGGAGTCCTTCATCACTTCAATAACTTTCCCTTTTGCAAGATTTCCACCTGCGATCCCCTTTAATTGAAGATCTGTAAAACTGATATAAAGGTTTAACAATATCTCTGTCAACAATATATTCCTGGCTTGCTGAAGGCTTTCGAGTCAATTACCTTCATTTGTGTCACTGGTGCAGATCAATTCTAAGTTATTCTCTGCCTTCCTCCACATGGATAGGTTGTTAACCTCAATAGATCCAAACCACTAAGTTTTCGATAAGTTTATATCAACTTCCGGTAACTACTCATCCAGTTTAATTCAATTCACTCCATGTGATATCAAGAAATGACTGAAGGCACTGGATACTGCAAAGGCTATGGGCCCTGACAATATTCCGGCAATAGTACTGAAGACCTGTGCTCCAGAAATTGCCGCACCCCTAGCCAAGCTGTTCCAGTACAGCTACAACACTGGCATCTACCCTGGAATGTGGAACATTGCCTAGGTATGTCCTGTACACAAAAAGCAGGACAAGTCCAACCCGGCCAATTACCGCCCCATCAGTCTACTCTCAATCATCAGTAAAGTGATGGAAGGTGTCATCAACAGTGCCATCAAGCGGCACTTGCTTAGTAATAACCTGCACAGTTTGGGTTCCGCCAGGGCCACTCAGCTCCTGACCTCATTACAGCCTTGGTTTAAACATGGACAAAAGAGCTGAACTCAAGAGGTGAGGTGAGAGTGACTGCCCCTGACATCAAGGCAGCATTTGACCGAGTTTGGCATCAAGGAGACCTAGCAAAACTGGAGTCAATGGGAATAAGAGAAAAACTCTCCATTGGTTGGAGTCATATCTAGCGCAAAGGAAGATGGTTGTGGTTGTTGGAGGTCAATCATCTGAGCTCCAGGACATCACTGCAGGGGTTCCTCAGGGTAGTGTCCTAGGACCAACCATCTTCAGCTGCTTCATCAATGACCTTCCTTCAATCATAAGGTCAGAAGTGGGGATGCTCGCTGATTATTGCACAATGTTCAGCACCATTCGTGACTCCTCAGATACTGAAGCAGTCCATGTAGAAATGCAGCAAGACCTGGACAATATCCAGGCTTGGGCTGATAAGTGGCAAGTAACATTCACGTCACACAGGTACCAGGCAATGAACATCTCCAACAAGAGAGAATCTAACCATCTCCCCTTGACATTCAACGGAATTACCATTGCTAAATCCCCCACTGTCAACATATTGGGGGTTACCATTGACCAGAAACTGAACTGGAGTAGCCACATAAATACCATGGCTACAAGAGCAGGTCAGAGGCTGGGAATTCTGTAGCGAGTAACTCAAAGGCTGTCCATCATCTACAAGGCACAAGTCAGGAGTGTGATGGAATACTCTCCACTTGCCTGGCTGAGCGCAGCTCCAACACCATCCAGTATAAAACAGCCCGCCTGATCAGCACCCCATCCACCACCTTCAACATTCACTCCCTGCACCACCGATGCACAGTGGCAGCAGTGTGTACCATCTACAAGATGCACTGCAGCAACTCACCAAGGCTCCTTAGACAGCACCTTCCAAACCATAGAACCACAGGAAAATTACGGCATAGAAGGTGGCCATTCAGCCCAAGGTGTCTGCGCCGGCCGAAAAATCTATCCGCCCAATTAAATCTCATCTTTCAACACCTGGTCCATAGCCTTTCAAGTTACAGAACGTCAGTTGCAGGTCCAGGTACCTTTTAAAAAAGTTGAGGGTTTCTGGATCCACCATCATTCCTGGCAGTGATTTCCAGACACCCACCACCCTCTGGGTGA